>NC_069506.1:222532796-222615296 GCF_027579735.1 Bombina bombina
AAGATGAATAAACTTAGGGCCACCCAACGGAGATACGGGCAGGAGCCATGGACTCTCCTCCCCTCGATGGAAATGAAATTATCAGGTAAGCATAATTTAGGTTTTCCATCTAAAGGGGAGGAGAGTCCATGGCTTCATTCATTACTATTGGGAACATATATCCAAGGAGAGTCCACGGCTTCATTCATTACTATTGGGAACATATATCTAAGCTCTAGAGGACACTGAATGAAACCGGGAGGGTAAAAAGGTGGACCCTAATCTGAGGGCACCACAGCCTGCAAACCTCCGAAAAACAGCTTCCGCAGAAGCTAAAACGTCAAATTTGTAAAACTTTGTAAGGAGGACCAGGTAGCCGCCTTACAAATTTGCTCCATAGAAGCATCATTCTTGAAGGCCCAAGACGAAGCCACAGCACTAGTTGAATGAGCCGTGCGCTTCCCAGAATACACCACGAAAAGAGATGTAGACTGTCTGAAATCCTTTGTATCCTGAAGATTGAACTTCAAGGCAGGAACCACAGCCAAGTTATGAAGTAACCTCTCCTTTGAAGAAGAAGGGTTAGGACACAAAGAAGGAACAACTATTTCCTGATTGATGTTACGGTTAGACACCACCTTGGGGAGAAACCCCAACCAGTGCGAAGTACAGCCTTATTCGCATGAAACACCAGATAAGGAGGGTCACATTGCAAGGTCGCTAGTTCAGATACTCTATGTGCCGATGCAATAGCCAACAATGAGAGAACCTTCCAGGACAGAATCTTAATGTCTATGGAATGCATAGGTTCAAACGGAACTCTCTGCAAAACCTTAAGTACCAAGTTTAAGCTCCAAGGCAGAGCCAACTGTCAAAAGACAGGCCTGATTCTAGAAAGAGCCTGAACAAAAGATTGAATGTCAGGGAGCTCAGCGAGTCTCCTATACAACAAAACTGATAATGCCAAAATCTGTACCTTTAAGGAACTAGTGGCAAGACCCTTCTCCAAACCATCTTGGAGAAAGGACAGAATCCTGAATAACTTCCCCTTATGCCAAGGATATCCATGCTTCTCATACCAGGACAAGTAAGTCCTCCACACCTTATGGTAGATGCGATGAGTGAAAGGCTTCCTTTTCTGAATTAAAATATCAAATCACACCTTCAGAAAAGCCTCTCTTAGCTAAGACTAGGCATTCAATCTCTACACAGTCAGCCTCAGAGAATCTAGATTTCGATGTAGAAAGGGGCCCTGTGACAGCAGATCCCTGCAACAGCGTAACCTCCATGGCGGAGAGAATGACATCCCCACCAGATCTGCTAACCACGTCCTCGGCCACGAAGGAGCAATCAGAATGGCCAAAGCCCGCTCCTGTTTGATGAGTGCCACTACACAAGGTAGAAGTGGTAACGGTGGATGTAAGCAAGGCTGAATCCCCAAGTAACCATTAAGGCATCTATTTGCTCTGCCTGGGGATCCCTGGACCTCGACCCGTATCGAGGCAGCTTACAATTGAGTGTGGATGCCATGCAATCTATCTCAGGCGTTCCCCAGCTGCGACAAATCTCCCCGCAAACACCTTGGGTGGAGAGACCATTCCCCCGGATGGAAGGACTGTCTGCTGAGAAAGTCCACTTCCCAGTTGTCCACACGCGGAATGTGAATCGCTGAGAGCAAGCAGCCGTGGGACTCTGCCCACTCCAGGATCCAAGACACCTCCCTCATCACAAGGGAGCTCCTTGTACCCCCTTGATGGTTGATGTAAGCCACTGAGGTAATGTTGTCGGTCTGGAATCTGAACAAACTGACAAACCTCAGAGAAGGCCAAGCCTTCAGAGCATTGTAGATTGCTCGTAGTTCTAGGATGTTGATCGGAAGGAGAGACTCCTCCCTGGACCACTTTCCTTGTGCCATCCTGGCACCCCAAACAGCTCCCCAACCTGACAGACTGGCTTCCATAGTCACAATCTCCCAGGACGGTCTTAAGAAGGATGTCCCCATGGACAGTTGCTCCGGACAATTCCACCAAGAGAGGGAGTTCCGAGTCCGAGCATCCAGGGATATCAGCTGTGATAGATCTGAATGATCGCCATTCCACTGTCTCAACATGCACAATTGAAGAGTTCTTAAGTGGAACCTGGCGAATGGGATGACATCTATGCTTGACACCATGAGACATATCATCTTCATACATTGAGCCACCAATGGGCTTGAGGAGGACTGAAGGGCTATAAAAAAAACAAGTGATTGAAATGAGCGCTGAAGAGAGTATCCTGCTACCTCAGTTAGGACTGAAGGGCTAGACAGGTGGACGCAAGCTTCCTGCGCCACTGATCTGTGAGAAATATATAGTCTATTATCGTGCCCAGGAACGCCACCCTGGGAACCAGGGAACTCTTTCCTGAATTGATCTTCCAACCGTGAGACTGGAGCAGAAGAAGAAAAGCCCTCGAATGATCCTCTGCGAGGCTGAACGACGGCGGCGGAACTAGGATGTCGTCGAGGTAAAGCACCACCGCAATGCCCCTGGATCTGGCCACTGCAAGCTGTTGCCAAAACAAAAGGAAGGGCCACAAACTGGAAGCGTTGGTCCAGAAATACAAATCTTAGGAACCTGAAGTGATCCCTGTGGATTGGCACATGAAGGTAAGCGTCCTTCAAATCTATAGTCATGAACTGCCCCTCTTGAACTAGGGGCAGAATAGATCTGATAGTTTCCATTTTGAACGATGGAACACTCACAAACTTGTTTAAACACTTTAGGTCCAGAATCGGGCGGAACGTGCCCTCCTTCTTTGGAAGCACAAAAAGGTTGGAATAGTACCATAGACCCTCTCTATAAGGGGTACTGGAACCATAACCCTGAGAGAGGAGAGATCTCTTACACACTCTAGAAAGGCCTCTCTCTTCTCTGGTCTTGAAGACAGGTTTGACAGGAGGAATCTGCCCTCGAGCGGGTGGGATCTAAACCCTATCCTGTAACCCTGGGAGACCAATTCCAGAACCCAAGGGCCCTGAACGTCCTGCAACCATGCATCTGAGAATAGAGATAATCTGCCCCCTACGTGATTCGGAGACTGGTCGGGGGACTCCCCTTCATGCTGATTTTTGTCTCAGCTGGCTTCTTGCTCTGCTTAGACTTGTTCCAAGATAGAGCCGGCTTCCAAGATCCCTTGGACTGGTATGCTTTTGCGAAGGGTTTCTGGTGCTGGGCCTTATCTGCATGAAAGGGACGAAAAGTAGATCCTTTAGGCTTAGCTTTCTTATCCTGCAGTAGGAAAGCTCCCTTGCCTCCCGTAACCGTGGATATAATCTAATCCAATCCTGGACCGAACAGTATCTTTCCTTGAAAAGGCAAGGACAACAGCCTTGCCTTAGAGGTCATGTCCGCAGACCAAGATTTTAGCCACAGAGCCTAAGACAGAAAAACCTAACACCTTAGCATTTAGGCGTATAATTTGCATATTGGCATCGCAGATGAAAGAATTGGCGATCTTCAGCGCCTTAATCTTAATCACACAGGGATTCACACCAATATGTTGCAGCTCCAGCGACCACCGCAACGGCCACTGCTGGCTGAAAAACAAACCCCGTGTGCTGAAACTATTTTCTCAATGTGTTTTCCAGCTTTTTATCCATGGGCTCTTTAAATGACAAACTATCCTCGAGGGAATTAGTTGTCCGCTTTGCGAGCGTAGAGATAGCCCTATCCACCTTAAGGATGGTCCCCCACAGCTCAAGCTGAGAGTCCGGAATGGGGAACAGTTTCTTAAACGATGAAGAAGGGGAAAAGGAAGAACCTAATAGCTCCCATTCGTTCTTAATAATATTAGACATCTTAACAGGAACCCGGAAAGACTGAGGTACTACCCTGTCCTTGTATACCTTGTTAAGCTTAGGAATCGCAGGTTCCTCCTGCATCTTAGGTTCCAGAACCTCCAGAGAGCAAATTCTCCATCCTAAACCTATAACCAGGCTCCTCCGCTGACGGAGGTTTAGATGACAAGGACTCCGCCCCAGAAGTGGCCTCCTCCGAAGAGTCGGAGTGGACCCCATCCTCATATAGAGCCTCTGGATCTTCCATTGGCGAGGACAAACCCTGGGACGGGCCGTTATAATAAACCCTACACTTGCGCTTAGCAGAACGTGGTAAGGCATGGATCACTTTCAAAACCGCCTATTCCAGTTGGTCAGCAAAGTCTGAAGGCCAACGAATCTCTAACGAAGGAGTAACGGTAGGAACCCGGGGCGCTGCATGTGCAATCGGAGATGAATGTAGGGAACGCACCTCCCGGGACGAAGAACCCTCAGAGGTTTTACATTTAGATGCTGTAACTTTATCAAGGCATGTGGAACATAGTTGAGCAGGCTGATCTACCAGAACCTTCTCACAATAAACACAGGAATGAGACTTTAGTAAGGAAGGAGAGCCTTCCAACGCGTCAGAGTCCTCCATCGCTTGCGCGCTTGGATAGACTAACTTTATTGATTAAAAAGGCAGCTTTATACCACCAATGGCCGGGGCACTCACCACCTCCTAGGACCCGGACTACAGAAACTGCTACGTCTCCTGCGCCACAGATCAACAGGAAGGATAGATAGCCACACTCAGTCGCATGGCCGTGCAAGTTTCCGCAAGTAACCTGAAAGTTCTACACATTGCCAGAGCCTCATCTCGAACATAGCGCAGCAATGACACAATAAACAATATCATGTATAAACCACCCCTGTTCAATAATCCCCCTTCCAGGAATTTTAACCCTTGATTCTGTAAAGATAAAAAGGCGCCACACTGTGACCCTGTCTTCTATGGTATCATTATTAATAAAAAATGAAACAATCATACAAGAATCTACGCTGTGGAACAGGAACACGGCCTTTCAAGTGTGACAGGTTAGTAGCCTCGCTCCTGACATGGACTTGAGTGAAGAAAGCAGGCAGCAAAACATGTCAACGCTGATTGCTTATGGAGCTGTTAATATGAGTCGGAATGTTTTGCAGAAAGACTCTCCCTGCATCTCCGGACTCTAACTTTCACCCAAGCTCTCACTGAGAGGCTGACAGGATTACTTAACCTCTTAAGGACATATGACGGAATTTTTCTGTCATAAAACAATTGAGCAAACTGAAAGCTGTGTCCTTAAAGGGTTAAAACTTCAGTCCCATTCCGAAGAGTACTACCCTCCATAAGAGACTACTCTGAATCTTCCGACACTTCTCTGCCAACCTCCTGTGACAAAAGGCAAAGAATGACTGGGGGATAAGAGAAGTGGGAGAGGTATTTAAGCCTTTGGCTGGGGTGTTTTTGCCTCCTCCTGGTGGCCAGGTTCTTAATTCCCTATAGTAATGAATGAAGCCGTGGACTCTCCTCCCCTTTAGATGGAAACACATGCATACAAAAAGAAAAGTGATTGTAAAATGTTATATGCATAAAGCAGCATAATGTGATTTTTATTGGCTGCAGGATTTAAGATTTAAATTGTGCCCCCTGCTCACTGCTATCTTTGCCCTACACAGAGAAGTTTCCCTTTTTCAGTGAGCTCCATTAATTTCAATAGAAAACATTGTGTCACTGGCAGGGACTGCCCCTTTTTTAAGATATTTCCACCAGGGCAGCCAATGTGAGGATCTCAATTTTATGTGTTCAGTTACCATAGTGGTCACACTGAGATCATTTAGACAATATTTACAGGTCATAATAAAGCTTATACATGCAATCAAAAGGATAGTTTTATATTGTTTATACCATCAGAAAAATAGTACAATTCTGTAATTAGAGACAGGTAGTAGTTAAATAAATCTAGATTATTATTTGCATTTTAGAACACAAAAACCAAACCAAAGATGCTGGCAGAGAAGATTTTTTTTTTTTTTTTTTTTTAAATATTACATGAAAAAACAGAATTTATGCTTACCTGATAAATTACTTTCTCCAACGGTGTGTCCGGTCCACGGCGTCATCCTTACTTGTGGGATATTCTCTTCCCCAACAGGAAATGGCAAAGAGTCCCAGCAAAGCTGGCCATATAGTCCCTCCTAGGCTCCGCCCACCCCAGTCATTCGACCGACGGACAGGAGGAAATATATATAGGAGAAACCATATGGTACCGTGGTGACTGTAGTTAGAGAAAATAATTCATCAGACCTGATTAAAAAACCAGGGCGGGCCGTGGACCGGACACACCGTTGGAGAAAGTAATTTATCAGGTAAGCATAAATTCTGTTTTCTCCAACATTGGTGTGTCCGGTCCACGGCGTCATCCTTACTTGTGGGAACCAATACCAAAGCTTTAGGACACGGATGAAGGGAGGGAGCAAATCAGGTTACCTAAACGGAAGGCACCACAGCTTGCAAAACCTTTCTCCCAAAAACAGAATTTATGTTTACCTGATAAATTACTTTCTCCAACGGTGTGTCCGGTCCACGGCGTCATCCTTACTTGTGGGATATTCTCTTCCCCAACAGGAAATGGCAAAGAGCCCAGCAAAGCTGGTCACATGATCCCTCCTAGGCTCCGCCTACCCCAGTCATTCGACCGACGTTAAGGAGGAATATTTGCATAGGAGAAACCATATGGTACCGTGGTGACTGTAGTTAAAGAAAAGAAATTATCAGACCTGATTAA
The DNA here is from genome assembly GCF_027579735.1 of Bombina bombina. Classification (NCBI taxonomy): domain Eukaryota; kingdom Metazoa; phylum Chordata; class Amphibia; order Anura; family Bombinatoridae; genus Bombina; species Bombina bombina. Next base: position 222,539,403 of record NC_069506.1, read on the forward strand.
AAAAACCAGGGCGGGCCGTGGACCGGACACACCGTTGGAGAAAGTAATTTATCAGGTAAACATAAATTCTGTTTTCTCCAACATAGGTGTGTCCGGTCCACGGCGTCATCCTTACTTGTGGGAACCAATACCAAAGCTTTAGGACACGGATGAAGGGAGGGAGCAAATCAGGTCACCTAAATGGAAGGCACCACGGTTTGCAAAACCTTTCTCCCAAAAATAGCCTCAGAAGAAGCAAAAGTATCAAACTTGTAAAATTTGGTAAAAGTGTGCAGTGAAGACCAAGTCGCTGCCCTACATATCTGATCAACAGAAGCCTCGTTCTTGAAGGCCCATGTGGAAGCCACAGCCCTAGTGGAATGAGCTGTGATTCTTTCGGGAGGCTGCCGTCCGGCAGTCTCGTAAGCCAATCTGATGATGCTTTTAATCCAAAGAGAGAGAGAGGTAGAAGTTGCTTTTTGACCTCTCCTTTTACCGGAATAAACAACAAACAAGGAAGATGTTTGTCTAAAATCCTTTGTAGCTTCTAAATAGAACTTTAGAGCGCGAACAACATCCAAATTGTGCAACAAACGTTCCTTCTTTGAAACTGGTTTCGGACACAGAGAAGGTACGATAATCTCCTGGTTAATGTTTTTGTTAGAAACAACTTTTGGAAGAAAACCAGGTTTAGTACGTAAAACCACCTTATCTGCATGGAACACCAGATAAGGAGGAGAACACTGCAGAGCAGATAATTCTGAAACTCTTCTAGCAGAAGAAATTGCAACTAAAAACAAAACTTTCCAAGATAATAACTTAATATCAACGGAATGTAAGGGTTCAAACGGAACCCCCTGAAGAACTGAAAGAACTAAATTGAGACTCCAAGGAGGAGTCAAAGGTTTGTAAACAGGCTTAATTCTAACCAGAGCCTGAACAAAGGCTTGAACATCTGGCACAGCTGCCAGCTTTTTGTGAAGTAACACAGACAAGGCAGAAATCTGTCCCTTCAGGGAACTTGCAGATAATCCTTTTTCCAATCCTTCTTGAAGGAAGGATAGAATCTTAGGAATCTTAACCTTGTCCCAAGGGAATCCTTTAGATTCACACCAACAGATATATTTTTTCCAAATTTTGTGGTAAATCTTTCTAGTTACAGGCTTTCTGGCCTGAACAAGAGTATCGATAACAGAATCTGAGAACCCTCGCTTCGATAAGATCAAGCGTTCAATCTCCAAGCAGTCAGCTGGAGTGAAATCAGGTTCGGATGTTCGAACGGACCCTGAACAAGAAGGTCTCGTCTCAAAGGTAGCTTCCAAGGTGGAGCCGATGACATATTCACCAGATCTGCATACCAAGTCCTGCGTGGCCACGCAGGAGCTATCAAGATCACCGACGCCCTCTCCTGATTGATCCTGGCTACCAGCCTGGGGATGAGAGGAAACGGCGGGAACACATAAGCTAGTTTGAAGGTCCAAGGTGCTACTAGTGCATCCACTAGAGCCGCCTTGGGATCCCTGGATCTGGACCCGTAGCAAGGAACTTTGAAGTTCTGACGAGAGGCCATCAGATCCATGTCTGGAATGCCCCACCGCTGAGTGACTTGGGCAAAGATTTCCGGATGGAGTTCCCACTCCCCCGGATGCAATGTCTGACGACTCAGAAAATCCGCTTCCCAATTTTCCACTCCTGGGATGTGGATAGCGGACAGGTGGCAGGAGTGAGACTCCGCCCATAGAATGATTTTGGTCACTTCTTCCATCGCTAGGGAACTCCTTGTTCCCCCCTGATGGTTGATGTACGCAACAGTTGTCATGTTGTCTGATTGAAACCGTATGAACTTGGCCCTCGCTAGCTGAGGCCAAGCCTTGAGAGCATTGAATATCGCTCTCAGTTCCAGAATATTTATCGGTAGAAGAGATTCTTCCCGAGACCAAAGACCCTGAGCTTTCAGGGATCCCCAGACCGCGCCCCAGCCCATCAGACTGGCGTCGGTCGTGACAATGACCCACTCTGGTCTGCGGAATGTCATCCCTTGTGACAGGTTGTCCAGGGACAGCCACCAACGGAGTGAGTCTCTGGTCCTCTGATTTACTTGTATCTTCGGAGACAAGTCTGTATAATCCCCATTCCACTGACTGAGCATGCACAGTTGTAATGGTCTTAGATGAATGCGCGCAAAAGGAACTATGTCCATTGCCGCTACCATCAACCCGATCACTTCCATGCACTGAGCTATGGAAGGAAGAGGAACGGAATGAAGTATCCGACAAGAGTCTAGAAGCTTTGTTTTTCTGGCCTCTGTCAGAAATATCCTCATTTCTAAGGAGTCTATTATTGTTCCCAAGAAGGGAACCCTTGTTGACGGAGATAGAGAACTCTTTTCCACGTTCACTTTCCATCCGTGAGATCTGAGAAAGGCCAGGACTATGTCCGTGTGAGCCTTTGCTTGAGGAAGGGACGACGCTTGAATCAGAATGTCGTCCAAATAAGGTACTACAGCAATGCCCCTTGGTCTTAGCACAGCTAGAAGGGACCCTAGTACCTTTGTGAAAATCCTTGGAGCAGTGGCTAATCCGAAAGGAAGCGCCACGAACTGGTAATGCTTGTCCAGGAATGCGAACCTTAGGAACCGATGATGTTCCTGTGGATAGGAATATGTAGATACGCATCCTTTAAATCCACCGTGGTCATGAATTGACCTTCCTGGATGGAAGGAAGAATAGTTCGAATGGTTTCCATCTTGAACGATGGAACCTTGAGAAACTTGTTTAAGATCTTGAGATCTAAGATTGGTCTGAACGTTCCCTCTTTTTTGGGAACTATGAACAGATTGGAGTAGAACCCCATCCCTTGTTCTCTTAATGGAACAGGATGAATCACTCCCATTTTTAACAGGTCTTCTACACAATGTAAGAATGCCTGTCTTTTTATGTGGTCTGAAGACAACTGAGACCTGTGGAACCTCCCCCTTGGGGGAAGCCCCTTGAATTCCAGAAGATAACCTTGGGAGACTATTTCTAGCGCCCAAGGATCCAGAACATCTCTTGCCCAAGCCTGAGCGAAGAGAGAGAGTCTGCCCCCCACCAGATCCGGTCCCGGATCGGGGGCCAACATTTCATGCTGTCTTGGTAGCAGTGGCAGGTTTCTTGGCCTGCTTTCCCTTGTTCCAGCCTTGCATTGGTCTCCAAGCTGGCTTGGCTTGAGAAGTATTACCCTCTTGCTTAGAGGACGTAGCACTTTGGGCTGGTCCGTTTCTACGAAAGGGACGAAAATTAGGTTTATTTTTTGCCTTGAAAGGCCGATCCTGAGGAAGGGCGTGGCCCTTACCCCCAGTGATATCAGAGATAATCTCTTTCAAGTCAGGGCCAAACAGCGTTTTCCCCTTGAAAGGAATGTTAAGTAGCTTGTTCTTGGAAGACGCATCAGCCGACCAAGATTTCAACCAAAGCGCTCTGCGCGCCACAATAGCAAACCCAGAATTCTTAGCCGCTAACCTAGCCAATTGCAAAGTGGCGTCTAGGGTAAAAGAATTAGCCAATTTGAGAGCATTGATTCTGTCCATAATCTCCTCATAAGGAGGAGAATCACTATCGACCGCCTTTATCAGCTCATCGAACCAGAAACATGCGGCTGTAGCGACAGGGACAACGCATGAAATTGGTTGTAGAAGGTAACCCTGCTGAACAAACATCTTTTTAAGCAAACCTTCTAATTTTTTATCCATAGGATCTTTGAAAGCACAACTATCCTCTATGGGTATAGTGGTGCGTTTGTTTAAAGTGGAAACCGCTCCCTCGACCTTGGGGACTGTCTGCCATAAGTCCTTTCTGGGGTCGACCATAGGAAACAATTTTTTAAATATGGGGGGAGGGACGAAAGGAATACCGGGCCTTTCCCATTCTTTATTAACAATGTCCGCCACCCGCTTGGGTATAGGAAAAGCTTCTGGGAGCCCCGGCACCTCTAGGAACTTGTCCATTTTACATAGTTTCTCTGGGATGACCAACTTGTCACAATCATCCAGAGTGGATAATACCTCCTTAAGCAGAATGCGGAGATGTTCCAACTTAAATTTAAATGTAATCACATCAGGTTCAGCATGTTGAGAAATGTTCCCTGAATCAGTAATTTCTCCCTCAGACAAAACCTCCCTGGCCCCATCAGACTGGGTTAGGGGCCCTTCAGAAACATTATTAGCAGCGTCGTCATGCTCTTCAGTATCTAAAACAGAGCAGTCACGCTTACGCTGATAAGTGTTCATTTTGGCTAAAATGTTTTTGACAGAATTATCCATTACAGCCGTTAATTGTTGCATAGTAAGGAGTATTGGCGCGCTAGATGTACTAGGGGCCTCCTGAGTGGGCAAGACTCGTGTAGACGAAGGAGGGAATGATGCAGTACCATGCTTACTCCCCTCACTTGAGGAATCATCTTGGGCATCATTGTCATTGTCACATAAATCACATTTATTTAAATGAATAGGAATTCTGGCTTCCCCACATTCAGAACACAGTCTATCTGGTAGTTCAGACATGTTAAACAGGCATAAACTTGATAACAAAGTACAAAAAACGTTTTAAAATAAAACCGTTACTGTCACTTTAAATTTTAAACTGAACACACTTTATTACTGCAATTGCGAAAAAACATGAAGGAATTGTTCAAAATTCACCAAATTTTCACCACAGTGTCTTAAAGCCTTAAAAGTATTGCACACCAAATTTGGAAGCTTTAACCCTTAAAATAACGGAACCGGAGCCGTTTTGAACTTTAACCCCTTTACAGTCCCTGGTATCTGCTTTGCTGAGACCCAACCAAGCCCAAAGGGGAATACGATACCAAATGACGCCTTCAGAAAGTCTTTTCTAAGTATCAGAGCTCCTCTCACATGCGACTGCATGCCATGCCTCTCAAAAACAAGTGCGCAACACCGGCGCGAAAATGAGGCTCTGCCTATGCTTTGGGAAAGCCCCTAAAGAATAAGGTGTCTAAAACAGTGCCTGCCGATATTATTATATCAATATACCCAAATAAAATGATTCCTCAAGGCTAAATATGTGTTAATAATGAATCGATTTAGCCCAGAAAAAGTCTACAGTCTTAATAAGCCCTTGTGAAGCCCTTATTTACGATCGTAATAAACATGGCTTACCGGATCCCATAGGGAAAATGACAGCTTCCAGCATTACATCGTCTTGTTAGAATGTGTCATACCTCAAGCAGCAAGAGACTGCTCACTGTTCCCCCAACTGAAGTTAATTGCTCTCAACAGTCCTGTGTGGAACAGCCATGGATTTTAATGACGGTTGCTAAAATCATTTTCCTCATACAAACAGAAATCTTCATCTCTTTTCTGTTTCTGAGTAAATAGTACATACCAGCACTATTTCAAAATAACAAACTCTTGATTGAATAATAAAAACTACAGTTAAACACTAAAAAACTCTAAGCCATCTCCGTGGAGATGTTGCCTGTACAACGGCAAAGAGAATGACTGGGGTAGGCGGAGCCTAGGAGGGATCATGTGACCAGCTTTGCTGGGCTCTTTGCCATTTCCTGTTGGGGAAGAGAATATCCCACAAGTAAGGATGACGCCGTGGACCGGACACACCTATGTTGGAGAAAATAGCCTCCGAAGAAGCAAAAGTATCAAATTTGTAAAATTTGGCAAAAGTGTGCAGTGAAGACCAAGTCGCTGCCTTACATATCTGGTCAACAGAAGCCTCGTTCTTGAAGGCCCATGTGGAAGCCACAGCCCTAGTGGAGTGAGCTGTGATTCTTTCAGGAGGCTGCCGTCCGGCAGTCTCATAAGCCAATCGGATGATGCTTTTAAGCCAAAAGGAAAGAGAGGTAGAAGTCGCTTTTTGACCTCTCCTTTTACCAGAATAAACAACAAACAAGGAAGATGTTTGTCTGAAATCTTTTGTAGCCTCTAAATAGAATTTTAGAGCACGGACTACGTCCAAATTGTGTAACAAACGTTCCTTCTTTGAAACTGGATTCGGACACAAAGAAGGTACAACTATCTCCTGGTTAATATTTTTGTTAGAAACAACCTTAGGAAGAAAACCAGGCTTAGTACGCAAAACCACCTTATCTGCATGGAACACCAGATAGGGCGGAGAACACTGCAGAGCAGATAACTCTGAAACTCTTCTAGCAGAAGAAATTGCAAACAAAAACAAAACTTTCCAAGATAGTAACTTAATATCTATGGAATGTAAAGGTTCAAACGGAACCCCTTGAAGAACTGAAAGAACTAGATTTAGACTCCAGGGAGGAGTCAAAGGTCTGTAAACAGGCTTGATCCTAACCAGAGCCTGAACAAATGCTTGAATATCTGGCACAGCTGCCAGTCTTTTGTGTAGTAAGACAGATAAAGCAGAGATCTGTCCCTTTAGAGAACTTGCAGATAATCCTTTCTCCAAACCTTCTTGTAGAAAGGAGAGAATCCTAGGAATCTTTATCTTATTCCATGGGAATCCTTTGGATTCACACCAACAGATATATTTCTTCCATATTTTATGGTAAATTTTTCTAGTTACCGGTTTTCTGGCCTGAACCAGAGTATCTATCACAGAATCTGAAAACCCACGCTTCGATAGAATCAAGCGTTCAATCTCCAAGCCGTCAGCTGGAGGGAGACCAGATTTGGATGTTCGAATGGACCCTGAACAAGAAGGTCCTGTCTCAAAGGTAGCTTCCATGGTGGAGCCGATGACATATTCACCAGGTCTGCATACCAAGTCCTGCGTGGCCACGCAGGAGCTATCAAGATCACCGAGGCCCTCTCCTGATTGATCCTGGCTATCAGCCTGGGAATGAGAGGAAACGGTGGAAATACATAAGCTAGGTTGAAGGTCCAAGGTGCTACTAGTGCATCTACTAGAGTCGCCTTGGGATCCCTGGATCTGGACCCGTAGCAAGGAACCTTGAAGTTCTGACGAGACGCCATCAGATCCATGTCTGGAATGCCCCATAATTGAGTTATTTGGGCAAAGATCTCCGGATGGAGTTCCCACTCACCCGGATGGAATGTCTGACGAAAATCCGCCTCCCAGTTTTCCACTTCTGGGATGTGGATCGCAGACAGGTGGCAGGAGTGATCCTCCGCCCATTGAATTATTTTGGTCACTTCTTTCATCGCCAGGGAACTCCTTGTTCCCCCCTGATGACTGATATATGCAACGGTCGTCATGTTGTCTGATTGGAACCTTATGAATCTGGCCTTTGCTAGTTGAGGCCAAGCCCTGAGAGCATTGAGTATCGCTCTCAGTTCCAGAATGTTTATCGGGAGAAGAGACTCTTCCCAAGACCATAGACCCTGAGCTTTCAGGGATTCCCAGACCGCGCCCCAGCCCACTACAGCCGTTAATTGTTGCATGGTAATAAGCATTGGCGCACTAGATGTACTAGGGGCCTCCTGCATGGGCAAAACTGGTGTAGACACAGTAGGAGATGATGTAGTATCATGTTTACTCCCCTCGTCTGAGGAATTATCTTGGGCAATTTCATTATCTGTGGCAGTACTGTCCTTACTTTGTTTGGACACTATGGCACAATTATCACATACATTTAAATGGGGAGACACATTGGCTTTCATACATATAGAACATAGCTTATCTGAAGGTACAGACATGTTAAACAGGCTTAAACTTGTCAACAAAGCACAAAAAAAAAACGTTTTAAAACAAAACCGTTACTGTCTCTTTAAATTTTAAACAGAAAACACTTTATTACTGAATATGTGAAAAAGTATGAAGGAATTGTTCAAAAATTTCACCACAGAGTCTTAAAGCATTAATAGTATTGCACACCAAATTTCAGAGCTTTAACCCTTAAAATAACGGAACCGGAGCCGTTTATAAATTTAACCCCTATACAGTCCCAGCTATAGTCTTTGCTGAGACCCAACCAAGCCCAGAGGGGAATACGATACCAATTGACGCCTTCTAGAAGCTTTTCCAGCAATTTTTAGATCCTCACACATGCATCTGCATGCCCTGCTCTCAAAAAACAACTGCGCAGTAATGGCGCGAAATGAGGCTCAGTCTATAACTAGGAAGGCCCCCTGACTGGAAAAGGTGTCTAACACAGTGCCTGCCGTTTAATAAACGTTCCCAAAGTTTATAAATGCAAATTGTCAGCATAAATATGAATAAAATGCCCAAATAAAGCAATCGATTTAGCCCATAAGAATGTCTACCAGTTTTTTAGCCCATAATAAGCCCTTTATTCTGTTTGTTTGACTAAGAAAATGGCTTACCGGTCCCCATGAGGGGAAATGACAGCCTTCCAGCATTACACAGTCTTGTTAGAAATATGGCTAGTCATACCTTAAACAGAAAAGTCTGCTAACTGTTTCCCCCAACTGAAGTTACTTCATCTCAACAGTCCTATGTGGAAACAGCAATCGATTTTAGTTACTGTCTGCTAAAATCATCTTCCTCTCACAAACAGAAATCTTCATCCTTTTCTGTTTCAGAGTAAATAGTACATACCAGCACTATTTTAAAATAACAAACACTTGATAGAAGAATAAAAACTACATTTAAACACCAAAAAACTCTTAACCATCTCCGTGGAGATGTTGCCTGTGCAACGGCAAAGAGAATGACTGGGGTGGGCGGAGCCTAGGAGGGACTATATGGCCAGCTTTGCTGGGACTCTTTGCCATTTCCTGTTGGGGAAGAGATATCCCACAAGTAAGGATGATGCCGTGGACCGGACACACCAATGTTGGAGAAAGTCTGAATAATTCAGAATTTTGAAGTTCCAGATTTGGACACGTGTGTTTATACACTCACACGATTCCTGATATCACATTTACAAAAACAATTGTTAAAATTCTTGCAAAACTGCTGCCAAAAAGTGCTCCAGACATGTGCAAGCTCCTGACCTTACATAACTGCTTTTCAACAAAAGATACCAAGAGAACAAAACAAATTTGATAATAAAGTAAATCACTTTATTTTTAAATTGCATTTTTTTTTAATAATGAAGGTCTTAAACACTAATAGAATCCTATGAGGATGTTAACCATGCTGCCACTACAGTGTCCCCAGAGTTTCTGTATTCAATTTGTAATAAATGAAGCTTTCTATTTCCTTTTTCACTTGGGAGCTTTTAGACTCTTTATCTAAGGCACAGCAGAAACTATTGCTAAAGACATTCAAAAATTACACACAAACAGGACCAGAATATCCCTTTAAAGATATGTTAGTCAGTTTCATTGTATTTTAAGAAGCACTAAACAGTTGCTTATACTTAAAGGGACAGGAAACCCCAACACTTTCTCTTTCACGATTTGGATAGAACATACAATTTTAAACAACTTTTCAATTTACTTTAATTGTCAAATTTGCTTCGTTACCATTTGCTAAAGTAAAAATAGGAGTTAGTGTCCCTTTATTTTTATTGAATATTACCACTTCATCCCAGGCATCTGGCCTATTTTACTACTGGCAGCTAGCTGAACACATCTAGTTAGCCAATCACAAGAGACAAATGTGTGCAGGCACCAATCAGCAGCTAGCTCCCACTAGTGTAAGATATGTGTATTCTTTTTCAACAATGTATACTAAGAGAACCAAGCACATTTGAAAATAGAAGTGAATTTAATAGGGTGCTAAACAAGGAGTAGGCTGTCTTTTCAGGAAGGTTTATCGTAGCCTTATGTCATTCTAGGCTAGTGAATAGACTAGGTAACAGGGGGTTATATTTACTATACCCAGATCTTTCAAAGTAAAAACTTAGGTATTCAAAATTCTCCACTGTTATCACTCTCGATTTATCAATCCATGGCGGACAGGGGCGGACACATTCACCCCTGTCCGCCCCAGCTCTCCTCTGGTGGGCAGCAATCCCGAATTTAAAGGGACACTGATTCGCGATTCAGATAGAGCATGGAATTTTAGGCAACTTTCTAATTTACTCCTATTATCATTTTCTTCGTTGTCTTGCTATCTTTATTTGAAAAAGAAGGCATCTAAGGTTTTTTTGGTTTAGGACTCTGGACAGCACTTTTTTATTGGTGGATGAATGTATCCTCTAATCAGCAAAAACAACCCAGGTTGTACACAAAAAATGGTCCGGCATCTAAACTTACATTCTTGCATTTTAAATAAAGATACCAATAGAATGAAGAAAATTTGATAATAGGATTAAATTAGAAAGTTGCTTAAAATTGCATGCTCTATCTGAATCATGAAAGAAAAAATTTGTGTTCAGTGTCCCTTTAACATTGCACAGGCGCCGTCAATCTCCCCGGTCGGATAAGACCAGGGAGACTGAAATTATCCACCTAAGAGGTGGAGAAGAGGGTAGGAAAGCAGCGGTCTGATGACCGCTGCTTGATAAATCATGACTGCAGATTATAGGGAGGCGAAGGGCTTGATAAATCGAGCCCTATGTGATTATTTTTCAATAAATCAAGTAAATTGTTGCCGTTTTTTATACAATCTGTTCCTTTTTAAGTTTACTTTGATTTAACATGTTTGTTTTTTACCAAAGGAGCACTGTTTAATATCCCTTTAAATGAGTGACAAACTGGTATATAAGGAAGTCTTATAAACTTCTCAATTTGGAGGTGATTGTTATGGAACGTGGAGACAAATAGGCTGCTAATTTAATGTCACAATAAAGCCATTTTGTTGCAGATCATGCATATAAAAGGGAAGCACATAACCATGTTAAAATATTATTGCATGTAAAGGAATTTAAGTTGAAGATGTTTAAACTGGTAGCAAACAGGAAATCTATCTCTGTCTACAACTCATCTGAGTAACAACAGGCACCAGAGAGCTACACCTCTGTCAGCTACATAGCAAGTGTCTGTAACAAGGTTTTACATTGTAGCAATGCTGCTGCCAAATAGTGCTTAACACATATGCTCTCCTGAACCTATCTAGGTATGCTCCTTAATGAAGGATACAGAGAATAAAAAACACATCTACTAACAGAAAGAAACTTTTTTTTTTTTTCTGCAAGCTTTATCTAAAATGTGAAAGTTTCATTTTTACTTCCATGTCTCTTAAAAAGGGACATGAAACCCAAAAATGTTCTTTCAGAATTTATGTAGAACGTACAATTTTAAACAACTTTCCAATTGACTTCTTTTAGCAAATTTGCTTTATTCTCTTGGTATAATTTGTTGAAGGAACAGCAATGCACTACTGGTTTCTAACTGAACACATGGGTGAGCCAATGACAATCGGTATATATATACAGCCACCAATCAGCAGCTAGAACCTAGGTTTCCTAGTTGCTCCTGAGCTTTCCTAGCTAAACCTTTCAGCAAAGGATAACAAGAGAAGGTAGCAAATTAAATAATGGAAGTAAATTGTTAAGTTGCTTAAAATTGTATGCTCTGGCTAAACCACACATGTCTAATTATTTACTGTCCCTTTAAACACTAGAACATTTATATTTACATTTGTGCAGTAACTCGCCTTCAGATACCTGCAGCGTAATCTAGGTTCCAAAATGGCTGAGCTCTTAAAAGGGATAATGAACCCACATGTTTTCTTTCATGATTCAGACAGAGCATGCAATTTTAAGCAACCTTCTAATTTACTCCTATTTTCATTTTTTCTTCATTCTCTTGGTATCTTTATTTGAAATAGCAGGAATGTAAGCTTACGGGACAGTTTTGATTCAGCATCCTAGATAGAGCTTGCTGATTGGTGGCTACATTAAGCCACCAATCAGCAAGCGCTAGCCAGGTGCTGAACCAAAGAAGAGCCTGCTTGTAAGCTTATATTCCTGCTTTTTCAAATAAAGATACCAATAGAACAAAGAAAATTTGATAATAGGAAGAAAATTATAAAGTTGCTTGAAAATTGTGTGCTCTATCTGAATCATGAAAGAAAAAAATTGGGTTCAGTATCCCTTTAATTAGAGGGAGGTGCATGAAATATTATTAGTGTTTAATGTTCCTTTAAGATATAACAAAGAAAAATATTACCTTTAGTGCAACTTGGAATTCCCTGAGAAACTATGAAATGCAGACCTTAAGCAATATGACAAAATGTCAATAACATAGCTGGTCAGCAATAGAAACCACTGACGTGTGAAGCACGATGCATATGAAAAACCATACTCTGAAAGCAGGCAGCTAAATCTTACAACACAAACCATCAAGCCTCAATCAATAGCATCAACCCCATGGTACAAAGAATGTCAGCTCACAGAGTGTAGTATTTGGTTCATGGATGAGCAGGTGTGATGATGGCGTATAACATACGTGATACTGGAGAGCACTGTGCAAGCTAAGATATCAATGAGGAGTTGGTGCTCATAACATCCAATGTAACACATTTATATTTTATAAATTCTATTTTACTTTTTATTTATGTGTGAGAAAGTTGACTAACTTCTTCTCCATAAAAATTACACATAAAGATAAATTTATAATAGAATATATATTTTAAAATGATTATTATTTTTTTTAAACAGGTTTGCAACAGGTTATATTAAATGAGGAAGAGAAAATAATACAGATGCCTGGGATGAAGAAGTTATGTTCAGTCAAAATAAAGGGACACAAACTCTATTTTTTGGTTTGCAGCCACTCTAGAGCCCACACATACCCTCATTTTTACCCTTGTGTACGTTTACTACCTGATCCACTGACCTTCCAGCAAGGAAGTGATGTGTTTCTTTCAAAACCCTGCAAGCCGGTAGCACAACTAATCAGAAGACTGTGCTGCTTTCCGGATTCTTTACATTCAGTGATAGGGTTGCAAGAACAGGCAAGTATATGGCAGGGGCGGCCTGTTACTGAGATAGGCGTGGCTTGCAGGGCTTGAATAAAATAAAAACATGAAAAGGATCAGGTACTGTACATTGAAATCAAAATAGGGGTATGAGGGGACACTGGAGCAGCAGCTGTAAAGGCAGAACCAGATTATACTCACCCCAAAATTAGCATCTTCTCCATCCATGTTGCTAGGTAATTAAAGGGACAGTGACGAGAGCCGGTCCTGGAGGAGGCCTGTAAAAATAAACACGATTTTTTAGTATGAAGGTATTTGTTTGAGAATATAAATATATATTTTGAATGTGTGTATGTGTGTGTGTATATATATATATATATATATACGTACATACATATATATATATATATATATATATATATATATATATATATATATATATATATATATATATATATATATATACATACATACATATACATACACACATATACACATATACATATACACACACACACACACCATCACATAATCAAAATCAGCTTTATTCAAGTGGTGACGTTTCGGGGAACACACTCCCCTTCTTCAGAATTTATATAAATATTTTTTTTTCCATACTTCCACAGTTTATACTCCTGCCCCAGAAACAGAACATTTTTTCACTTTTTTTTAGTGAAAATTTTTCTGCAAGTCATTTTTAAATAAAATAAAATTGTAAATTTGTCAGTTACACTAAAGCACCAGATCAATTGCAATGTGTTGATTAACTGGAGAATAAAGCAATATAATCTAGTGCAGTAGTTGAAGATTGAATTACATATTAGCTGCAGACAAAAAAAGTAATTGTAAAATGTCTCTTGAATTAATTTGTTTCCTTTTCTCTTAGTCTAACATAGAAATGTAGTAATAAAAAACATAATTTATGCTTACCTGATAAATTTATTTCTCTTGTAGTGTATCCAGTCCACGGATCATCCATTACTTATGGAATATATTCTCCTTCCCAACAGGAAGCTGCAAGAGTCCACCCACAGCAAAGCTGCTATATAGCTCCTCCCCTAACTGCCATATTCAGTCATTCGACCGAAAACATGCAGAGAAAGGAAAAACCATAGGGTGCAGTGGTGACTGTAGTTCAAATGAAAAAATTACCTGCCTTAAAGTGACAGGGCGGGCCGTGGACTGGATACACTACAAGAGAAATAAATTTATCAGGTAAGCATAAATTATGTTTTCTCTTGTTAAGTGTATCCAGTCCACGGATCATCCATTACTTATGGAATACCAATACCAAAGCTAAAGTACACGGATGATGGGAGGGACAAGGCAGGTACTTAAACGGAAGTTACCACTGCCTGTAAAAAACCCTTTCTCCCAAAAATAGCCTCCGAAGAAGCAAGGTATCAAATTTGTTAAATTTGAAAAGTATGAAGCGCAGACCAAGACTCCGTCTTGTAAATCTGTTCAACAGAAGCCACATTTAAAAAAGGCCCAAGTGAAAACCACAGCTCTAGTAGAATGAGCTGTAATCCCTTCAGGAGGCTGCTGTCCAGCAGTCTCATAAGCTAAATGAATTATGCTTTTTAACCAAAAAGACAGAGAGGCTGCTGAAGTCTTTTGACCTCTCCTCTGTCCAGAATAGACAACAAACAAGGTGAACGTTTGATGAAAACTGTAGTAGCTTGTAAGTAAAACTTTAAAGCACAAACCACGTCCAATATTGTGTAATAGACGTTCCTTCTTTGAGGAAGGATTAGGATACAAGCATGGAACAACTATCTCTTGAGTGATGTACTTGTTAGATACCACCTTAGGAAAAAACCCAGGTTGGTACGCAGGACTACCTTATCCGTACGAAGGACCAGATAAGGAGAATCACATTGTAACACAGATAACTTGGAGACTCTACGAGTCGAGGAATTAGCTACCCAAAAGGAACTTTCCAAGATAAAGATTGATATCTATGGAACAAAAAAGGTTCAAACGGAACTTCTTGAAGAACCTTAAGAATCAGGTTTAAGCTCCATGGCGGAGCAACAGTTTTAAACACAGGCTTGGATCTAACCAAAGCCTGACCAAATGCCTGAACGTCTAGAATACCTGCCAGACGCTTGTGCAAAGAAATAGACAGAGTAAAAATCTGTCCCCTTTTAAGGAATTAGCTGACAACCCTTTTCTCAAAAACATCTTGGAGAAAAGATAATATCCTGGGAATCCAGACTTTACTCCATGAGTAACCCTTGGATTCATAACAATCAGATATTTACACCATATATATGTTCAATTTTCCTAGAGACAGGCTTTCATGTCTGTATTAAGGTATCAATGACTGACTCGGAGAAGCCATGCTTTGATAACATCAAGCGTTCAGTCTCCAGGCAGTCCATCTCAGATTGATTCTATTTAGATGGTTGAAAGGACCCTGAGGTAGAGGGACCTGTCTCTGAAGCAGAGACCGTGATGGAAAGGATGACATGTCCACCAGATCTGCATACCAGGTCCTGCGTGGCTACGCAGGAGCTGTCAAAAACACCAAAGCCCTCTCCTGCTTGGTCTTGACCGCCGGAGGAAATCCCACTCCCCCGGAAGAAAAGTCTGACGACTTAGAAAATCCACCTCCCAGTTCTCAACACCTGGGATATGGATAGCTGATAGACAAGAGTGAGTCTCTGTCCAGTAAATTATTGTAAGACTTCTAACATCGCTAGGGAACTTCTGTTCCCCCTTGATGGCTGATGTAAGCCACAGTCGTGTATATTGTCCGACTGAGTATGATGTACCTCAGAGTTGCTAACTGAGGCCAAGTCTGAAGAGCATGGAATATCACTCCCAGTTCCAGAATATTTATTAGAAGGAGGGTCTCCTCCTAAGTCCACTATCCCTGAGCCTTCAGGGAGTTCCAGACTGCATCCCAACCTAAAAGGCTGGCATCTATTGTAACAATTGTCCCATCTGACCTGCGGAAGGTCATACCCTTGGACAGATGGACCCGACATAGTCACCAGAGAAGAGAATCTCTGGTCTCTTGGTCCAGGTTTAACAGGGGGACAAATCTGTGTAATCCCCGTTCCTCTGACTGAGCATGCATAGTTGCAGCGGTCTGAAATGTAGACGTGCAAACGGTACTATGTCCCTTGCCGCTACCATTAAGCCGATTTCATTCATATACTGAGCCACCGAAGGGCGCGGATGGGATGAAAAAAAAAAAAAAAAAAAAAAAAAACACGGCAGAAATTTAGAAACTTTGACAACCTGGACTCCGTCAGGTAAATTTTCATTTCTACAGAATCTATCAGAGTCCCTAGGAGGGAAACCCTTGAGATTGGGGATAGAGAACTCTTTCCTTGTTCACTTTCCACCCATGTGATCTCAGAAATGCCAGTACTACGTCCGTATGAGACTGGGCAATTTGGATGTTTGACGCCTGTATCAGGATGTCGTCTAAATAAGGGGCCACTTCTATGCCCCGCGGTCTAAGGACCGCCAAAGCGACCCCAGAACCTCCATAAAGATTCTTGGGGCTGTAGATATCCCAAACGAAAGAGCTACAAACTGGTAATGCCTGTCTAGAAAGGCAAACCTGAAAAACGATGGTGATCTTTATGCATCACAATGTGAGGATAAGCATCCTTCAAATCCATTGTAGTCCTCTATTGACTCTCCTGGATCATAGTTAAGATGGTACGAATAGTTTCCATCTTAAATGACGGAATTCTGAGGAATTTGTTTAAGATCTTTAGATCCAAAATAGGTCTGAAGGTTCCCTCTCCTTGGGAACCACAAACAGATTTGAGTAAAAACTCTGTCCCTGTTCCTCTCTTGGAACTGGATGGATCTCGTACACAATGTAAGAATGCCTCCTTCTTTATCTGGTTTGCAGATAATTGTGAAAGGCGAAATCTCCCCTTTTTTTGGGGGGGAATCTTTGAAATCCAGAAGATATCTCTGGGATATAAATTCCAATGCCTAGGGATCCTGGGCATCTCTTGCCCACGCCTGGGCAAAGAATGAAAGTCTGCCCCCTATAGGATCCGTTACCGGATAGGGGTCCGTTCCTTCATGCTGCCTTAGAGGCAGCAGCAGGCTCCTTGGCCTGCTTATCTTTGTTCCAGGTCCGATTGTCTCCAGACCGCCTTGGACTGAGCAAAAATTCCCTTTTGTTTTGCCTTAGAGAGGAAGAGGATGCCACACCTGCCCTGAAGTTTTTAAAAGGTACGAAAATTAGACTTTTTTTTTTTTTTTTTTTTTTTGCCCTTGATTTAGACCTATCCTGAGGAAGGGCATGACCTTTTCCTCCAGTGATATAAGCAATAATCTCCTTCAAACCAGGCCCGAATAGGGTCTGCCCCTTGAAGGGAAGTTAAGTAGCTTATTTATTAAAGTCACGACAGCTGACCATGATATAAGCCATAGCGCTCTGCGCGCCAATATAGTAAAAAACAGAATTCTTAGCCGTTAGTCTAGTCAAATGAACAAGGCATCAGAAAACAAAGGAATTGGCTAGCATAAGCTTGTCAAATATATTCATCCAATGGAGTCGCTTAACTGTAAAGCCTCATCAAGAGACTCAACCCAGAACGCCGCAGCAGCAGTGACAGAAGCAATGTATGCAAGGGGCTGCAGGATAAAACCCTGTTGAATAAACATTTTTTATCCATTGGATCTAAAAAGCACAACTGTCCTCGTCAGAGGTAGTGGTACGCTTAGCTAGAGTAGAAACTCTTCTCTCCACCTTAGGAACTGTCTGCCAGAAGTCCCGTGTGGTGGTAACTATTAGAAAACATTCTTCTAAAAAATAGGAGGGGAAGAGAACGGCACACCTGGTCTATCCCATTCCATATTAAAAAATTTTTTTTTTTTTTTTTTTTTTTTAGTAAACCTCTTTAGGTATTGGAAAAACATCAGTACACACCGGCACTGCATATTATTTATCCAGTCTACACAATTTATCTGGCCCTGCGATTGTACACATTCATTCAGAGCAGCCAAAGCCTCCCTGAGCAACAAGTGGAGGTTCTCAAGCATAAATTTTAAATGTAGAAATATCAGAATCAGGTTAAATCATCTTCCCTGAGTCAAAAAAAAAATCACCCACAGACTAAGCATATTGTGAGGTAGTATCATACATGGTTCTTAAAGCGTCTGTATGCTCTGTATCTACCCCCAGAGCTAACTGCTTTCCTTTAATTTCAGGTAGTCTGACTAATACAGCTGCCAGAATATTATTCACCACCTTTGCCATGTCTTGTAAAATAAACGCTATGGGCGCCCTTGATGTACTTGGCGCCATTTGAGCGTGAGTCCCTGAAGCGGGAGTCGAAGGGTCTGACACGTGGGGAGAGTTAGTCGGCATAACTTTCCCCTCGACAGAATCCCCTGGTAAAGAAACGCTATGGGTGCCCTTGATGTACTTGGCGCCATTTGAGCGTGAGTCCCTAAAGCGGGAGTCAAAAGGTCTGACACGTGGGGAGAGTTAGTCGGCATAACTACCCCCACGACAGAATCCTCTGGTGATAATGTTTTTAAAGACAAAAAAACAGAATTTATGTTTACCTGATAAATTTCTTTCTCCAACGGTGTGTCCGGTCCACGGCGTCATCCTTACTTGTGGGATATTCTCTTCCCCAACAGGAAATGGCAAAGAGCCCAGCAAAGCTGGTCACATGATCCCTCCTAGGCTCCGCCTACCCCAGTCATTCGACCGACGTTAAGGAGGAATAATAGCATAGGAGAAACCATATGGTACCGTGGTGACTGTAGTTAAAGAAAATAAATTATCAGACCTGATTAAAAAACCAGGGCGGGCCGTGGACCGGACACACCGTTGGAGAAAGAAATTTATCAGGTAAACATAAATTCTGTTTTCTCCAACATAGGTGTGTCCGGTCCACGGCGTCATCCTTACTTGTGGGAACCAATACCAAAGCTTTAGGACACGGATGAAGGGAGGGAGCAAATCAGGTCACCTAAATGGAAGGCACCACGGCTTGCAAAACCTTTCTCCCAAAAATAGCCTCAGAAGAAGCAAAAGTATCAAACTTGTAAAATTTGGTAAAAGTGTGCAGTGAAGACCAAGTCGCTGCCCTACATATCTGATCAACAGAAGCCTCGTTCTTGAAGGCCCATGTGGAAGCCACAGCCCTAGTGGAATGAGCTGTGATTCTTTCGGGAGGCTGCCGTCCGGCAGTCTCGTAAGCCAATCTGATGATGCTTTTAATCCAAAAAGAGAGAGAGGTAGAAGTTGCTTTTTGACCTCTCCTTTTACCTGAATAAACAACAAACAAGGAAGATGTTTGTCTAAAATCCTTTGTAGCATCTAAATAGAATTTTAGAGCGCGAACAACATCCAAATTGTGCAACAAGCGTTCCTTCTTTGAAACTGGTTTCGGACACAGAGAAGGTACGATAATCTCCTGGTTAATGTTTTTGTTAGAAACAACTTTTGGAAGAAAACCAGGTTTAGTACGTAAAACCACCTTATCTGCATGGAACACCAGATAAGGAGGAGAACACTGCAGAGCAGATAATTCTGAAACTCTTCTAGCAGAAGAAATTGCAACTAAAAACAAAACTTTCCAAGATAATAACTTAATATCAACGGAATGTAAGGGTTCAAACGGAACCCCCTGAAGAACTGAAAGAACTAAATTGAGACTCCAAGGAGGAGTCAAAGGTTTGTAAACAGGCTTGATTCTAACCAGAGCCTGAACAAAAGCTTGAACATCTGGCACAGCTGCCAGTTTTTTGTGAAGTAACACCGACAAGGCAGAAATCTGTCCCTTCAGGGAACTTGCCGATAATCCCTTTTCCAATCCTTCTTGAAGGAAGGATAGAATCCTAGGAATCTTAACCTTGTCCCAAGGGAATCCTTTAGATTCACACCAACAGATTGAATAATAAAAAACTACAGTTAAACACTAAAAAACTCTAAGCCATCTCCGTGGAGATGTTGCCTGTACAACGGCAAAGAGAATGACTGGGGTAGGCGGAGCCTAGGAGGGATCATGTGACCAGCTTTGCTGGGCTCTTTGCCATTTCCTGTTGGGGAAGAGAATATCCCACAAGTAAGGATGACGCCGTGGACCGGACACACCTATGTTGGAGAAATGATCTTTATTGTTTAACATGAAATCAGTACATCTGGTACACATTCTAAGATGGGGTTCCACCATGGCTTTAAAACATAATGAACACAGAGCTTCCTCTATGTCAGACATGTTAGAACAGACTAATAATGAGACTAGTAAGCTTGGAAAACACTTTAAATCAAGTTAACAAGCAAATATATAAAACGTTACTGTGCCTTTAAGAGAAACAAATTTTGCCAAAATTTGAAATAACAGTGAAAAAAAGGCAGTTAAACTAACAAAATTTTTACAGTGTATGTAACAAGTTAGCAGAGCATTGCACCCACTTGCAAATGGATGATTAACCCCTTAATACAAAAAACAGATTAACAAAACGAAAAATATGTTTTAAACAGTCATAACAGCTCCTACTTTTGAAGCCCTTTTGAGCCCTTCAGAGATGTCCTATAGCATGCAGGGGACTGCTGAGGGAAGCTGAATGTCACTGTTTGTAATTTTAACTGCACCAACTGTAAGTTTTATACTATAACAGTGGAAATTGTTTCTATGCAAAATTTAAGCCAGCCATGTGGAAAAAACTTAGGCCCCAATAAGTTTTATCACCAAACATATGTTAAAAAACGATTAAACATGCCAGCAAACGTTTTAAAACACATTTTTACAAGAGTATGTATCTCTATTAGTAAGCCTGATACCAGTCGCTATCGCTGCATTTAAGGCTTTACTTACATTACTTCGGTATCAGCAGTATTTTCTTAGTCAATTCCATTCCTAGAAAAATATTTTGCTGTACATACCTTATCTGCAGGAAAACCTGCACGCCATTCCCCCTCTGAAGTACCTCATTCCTCAGAATGTGTGAGAACAGCAAATGGATCTTAGTTACGTCTGCTAAGATCATAGAAAAACGCAGGCAGATTCTTCTTCCAAATACTGCCTGAGATAAACAGCACACTCCGGTGCCATTTAAAAATAACAAACTTTTGATTGAAGAATAAACTAAGTAGAAAGCACCACAGACTCTCACAACCTCCTATCTATGTTGAGGCTTGCAAGAGAATGACTGGATATGGCAGTTAGGGGAGGAGCTATATAGCAGCTTTGCTGTGGGTGGACTCTTGCAGCTTCCTGTTGGGAAGGAGAATATATTCCATAAGTAATGGATGATCCGTGGACTGGATACACTTAACAAGAGAAAAGGTGCATTGCTCATACGAACATCTTACATTCAGAGGAAAACAGCTTTGCAGACTGTGAAAAGCTAGGGAACGAGCTTGCAAAAATCTCAGAGCCAGACAACAATCAATGCACTGCTGCTTTGCAGCACTACTGCATATTTGACTGTTGTCTTCAAACAGCACTTTGCTCTGGATGCACTGTGTTTAAAAAGAACAGCCTAATGTGGAGCAGCACTGAAAAGTTAAAGTGCTAACAGTTCCTGTTCTTTCTGCAGACATGCTGCATTTTCTGCGATGACATTTCAGATCACTCTATGTTCTGCCTTGGGGACTCCTGCTAAACTCAGAACGACTTGGATGCATATTGAGACAGAAAACACTTTTCCCTCATGATGATGTGTTTTATATAAAAAATGAAAGCTATTTGATCACTACTTTTACAGCCTTAATAACACAACAGGCCGGTATTTAAGAATGTCTCTACAGTAGCTCTGTTATTTAGTGCGTTTAACTATGATGTTCAAGTAGAGAAATCATTTAATCCTGGACTGATGAACATTATGAGGATTACAATAAAAACTTGAGTAAGATTAAATATTAGTGAATATATAATGCAAGCCCATTTAACCTCGTGGATGTCAATTTTGTCTAAGGTATCCAAAGAAGCACAAGCAGGAGAGGAAGCTGGGAGAGAACACTTGATCGGATGAAGTCATAGAGATAATTAAGTATAATCTGCAGAAAATAAAGAACCAGCAAATCAGACACAGGAATGAGAGCAGAGCAGGGGGTGGACAGGAATCTCAGGTATGCAGGATAGCAACAAAATGAGTCCCACCCAGCTGAACCTCCTCCTCACCAAACTGCAATCCCAGGGGGAGGTGACATGGACTGGAAGTGTCTCATGGGGCAAGGTCTCCCCCTCTACTCCCCTCAGGCACATACTGAATACCAGCTGCTCTATTTTGAAAGGAGGGTACATCAGGAATGTGCTTTGCTTCTGTTTTATCCAGAGCTCTATTAGATGATACTACCATCTCAATGCCCCTTGTGCCATTCTAGAGACAAAGCTTGAAATGCTACCATCTTAATGCCCCTCCTCTTGCCAATCTAGAAATAAAGCAGGAAATGCTATTATATTCATGTAGCCATCGAAAGAAAAGTCAACTACCCAAAAAGTTCAACTGGCAATGGCAGATCATTTTGTAAAGAAAGAGAAACATTTTCCCATCTCTCTTGGAAAACAATTTAAAGTAAAAAAGTAACAGAAAGTACATGTTTGTATAAGACTTATACCTAGGTAACAACTGCTCACTGGCTTTTCCCCACAGAAAATGCTGGTTTATTCAGGACAAGGACTAACACATTTTGAAATATTCTAGATTCCCTTTTAACATATATCACTTTTCTATGAAGCCTTTAGAATAGCATTTCTAAATCAAAAAATTTTGTAAACAAAAAATATACAATGTCACATATATATATATATATGTGTGTGTGTTTTGAATGTGTGACATTGTATATTTTTTGTTTACAACATTACACACACACACACACACATATACATATATATATATATATATATACATACATATACATATATATATATATATATATATATATATATATATATATATATATATATATATATATATATATATATATATATATATATATATATATATATATATATACACACACATACACACACATACACACTTAAATATACACATACACTTGGAACTTCCTGAAAGAAGTGACAGCCTTAAAAAAACAAGACTTGTATTATACACCGTCCTCCCAGACAGATAAACTCACTAATCCACATACCCTGCTAGCTACGACATAGAAAACAGGTTACAGCAACTACAGTATGTGATACACTAAAATCACAAACACTCGCACACCGATTATCATAATCCAAGTCAAAAACTTACTGAAGAGCCTAAACATCAGTGTGGTGTGTGCACATCAGTCTCCAGGTACAGCGGATATATTTATGGGAAATCTCTAATACATGTATGCTGTAAAAAACGCACACACTCTGTATACTGTTCACACATTTTGTTCCTGCTCAAGTATGGTAGCTATGTAATCCACCAGCTGCAGATAAGGCTGAAAAACCCAGGTATGTGCCCAGCCCCCGTCAGACTCTCAATTAAAGCCCTCTGTCTGCTTTTACAGTGCCCCCTCTCCCAGTACTGGCAGGTTGCCAGGATTACTCACAGGCTCCAACTTCATACACAGCCACCACAGCTCCACATACACAAGAGCAGTACTGACTAGGAGAGCCTGACTTGCACTGTAGCACCATGGGAGAAGAAAGAAAAAATATGCATAGTTTAAAAAAAAAAAAAAAACAACTATATATATATATATATATATATATATATATATATATATATATATATATATATATATATATATATATATGTGTGTGTGTGTGTGTGTGTGTGTGTGTGTGTGTGTGTATTATATATATATATATCTGCAAATATCTAAAAAGACAAGCGCACAGAAAAACCTCTCATAGTGCAAATCAGTTTAATTAAAACAAACACATATAAAAGAAAGTTCCCCTAGGATATTCCCTACTCACAAAACGAGACCTCAATCATATGAGGTAAGGAAGGGCAGATGGATATTTAAGTGTCCCCACTTGTTCGACAAACGATATCGCCAGAGGTTCCTCTATCGATGTCCACTGCTTTCAAATCAACAACTGTAAAAGTGCTGTGAATACGCTAGGAGTATCTAAATCCTTTGAGGGAAAATCCAGGCTGACAACAACATGGCGAGCTGCGGAGGGGACCAGTGCCCAGGAGCCTGACAGCTGTGTGTCACAGCTGTCAGTCTCCCGGGCACTGGTCCCCTCCGCAGCTCGCCATGTTTTTTAATGATTGGCCGGTTGAACTATCAAGGACATTTGGATAAAACCGGAACCCTATTGCATAGAGGAACCTCTGGTGATATCGTTTGTGGAACAAGTGGGGACACTTAAATATCCATCTGCCCTTCCTTACCTCATATGATTGAGGTCTCGTTTTGTGAGTAGGGAATATCCTAGGGGAAATTTCTTTTATATGTGTTTGTTTTAATTAAACTGATTTGCACTATGAGAGGTTTTTCTGTGCGCTTGTCTTTTTAGATATCTGCAGCTATACCTTGAGTTTGTTTTGGATGAGCAGCACTGAATACCTTTTCCTGATACCATAACACTTCGACAACAAAAGGATAAGACTTTTTATGTTTATTACATTTTTATCAAATATAATTTTTTGCAATATATAGTAATTGTTGAATTTACTTCTGTTTAATAACCATATTGATTATATATACCTAAGTATTTGAATATTATTACCCACTGTGAGTGTGCGCAGCTCTTTCTGTAGTAGCGGCAACATCTAGGTGTACCCACTTCTATAGTATTTTTCTAATATATATATTCATTCTCATTTGTCAGTATTCTCTGTTTAATAAGTGTGTGTGTGTGTGTGTGTGTATATATATATATATATATATATATATATTCATTCTCATTTGTCAGTATTCTCTGTTTAATAAGTGTGTGTGTATGTATGTATGTATATATATATATATATATACATATATATATATATATATATATATATATATATACACATATATATATATACATATATATATATATATATATATATATATATATATACACACATATATATATACATATATATATATATATATATATATATATATATATATATATATATATATATATATATGGCCCTCGTTTTACAACGGTTCAATTTACACCGTTTCAGAATAACAACCTTTTTTTTCCCAGTCATGTGACTGCTATTGAAAAGCATTGAGAAGCAGTGCATTTATTAAAATAGCCAGTAGGTGGAGCTGTCCGCTTGTGTTGCAGCAAAGCCAAGCAAGCTGAAATTAATCAGTTTAACCAGGCCTGAGCTATCGAGCAGATTTCAAAGGAACAAGATCTTCCTGTCTATAAATCAGTCCAGATTGGAATGCATAGAAAGAACTGTTTGCAGAAAAATGCAAGTGAAGTCTGTGTTGTGTGATTATTTTATTAGGTTTATAATGTTGTTTAGCAAATGTTTTTGTTCATTTAACTTAATTAAATTATATATTCTGTGTTGTGTGATTATTATATTAGGTTTATAATGCTGTTTAGCATTTAAAGTCTTCATTTCAAAGCTTTAAAAATAATGTATTAGGTGTTACTTATGACAATTTTGAGAGGGGCCTGGAACTTATCTCCCTCACTTCCCACTGACTTACATTATAAACTGGGTTTCAATTTTATATATATATATACACACACAAACACACACACAGAAAATTAAGCTATAGAGTACCCAGGAAATTCCAAAGACTCATCAAATCTAAGTAAAGTGAGGCAGCATCTGGAATTATGTAAAGTCCCAGTGTTCGGTAAAGGCACCTCTAGTAGAGGAAGGGTTCCAGTCACAAATGAGCGTGAGGTAAATGGTATTCCCAACCGTAATGAGATGTAAACAAATAGTTATAAGGAATCACGCTGCAAAAACAGAGTCTTGAATCACAAAGGTTTATTGGGCAATGCCAAAAGTCACAGTCAGTAACGCCTGACGTGTTTCGCACATGAGCTTCATCAGAAAATTACTAGATAATTTTAAAGCATAATTTTATATACTAACCAGCAAATACTTAAAGGGACATTAAACACTAAATACATGCTAGATAGAATGATGCATTCAAAGAAAAGATTAGTCCATGACTAACATGTAGATGTATTTTTTTAAAGTTTCATTAGTTGTTTAAAAAGTGACAAAATAAGTGTAAAGTTTTAGTGTCTATAAAACACTGGGATCTGCCACGTTGTAACTTGTGTAACCTTCTCTGCTGTGGCCAATTAGGGACCGTTATAAATAGGTCACTAGAGTGTGCAGCCAATGGTTGTGCTGAATTTAACAGTGTTCTGCACTTCCATTTCTAACAGGAGCTGAAAAGCTCACAATTTCAGAATGGAATTACAGGCAAAGAGGACAAAACAGAATTTATGCTTACCTGATAAATTACTTTCTCTTACGGTGTATCCAGTCCATGGATTCATCCTTACTTGTGGGATATTCTCATTCCCTACAGGAAGTGGCAAAGAGAGCACACTGCAGAGCTGTCCATATAGCTCCCCCTCAGGCTCCGCCCCTCCAGTCATTCGACCGACGGTTAGGAGAAAAAGGAGAAACCATAGGGTGCAGTGGCGACTGTAGTTTTACAAAAATAAATTTGAACCTGACTTAATTGCCAGGGCGGGCCGTGGACTGGATACACCGTAAGAGAAAGTAATTTATCAGGTAAGCATAAATTCTGTTTTCTCTTACATGGTGTATCCAGTCCACGGATTCATCCTTACTTGTGGGAAACCAATACCAAAGCTTTAGGACACGGATGAAGGGAGGGAACAAGTCAGGTAACCTAAACGGAAGGCACCACTGCTTGCAAAACCTTTCTCCCAAAAATAGCCTCCGAAGAAGCAAAAGTATCGAATTTGTAAAATTTGGCAAAAGTATGCAGTGAAGACCAAGTCGCTGCCTTACAAATCTGTTCAACAGAAGCCTCATTCTTGAAAGCCCATGTGGAAGCCACAGCTCTGGTGGAATGAGCGGTAATTCGTTCAGGAGGCTGCTGTCCAGCAGTCTCATATGCCAATCGGATGATGCTTTTCAGCCAGAAGGAAAGAGAGGTAGTAGTCACTTTTTGACCTCTCCTCTTACCAGAATAGACAACAAACAAGGATGATGTTTGTCTGAAATCTTTAGTTGCTTTTAAATAGAATTTTAAAGCACGAACCACATCAAGATTGTGTAACAGTCGTTCCTTCTTAGAAACTGGATTAGGGCACAGAGAAGGAACAATGATTTCCTGGTTAATATTCTTATTAGAAACCACTTTTGGAAGGAAACCAGGTTTGGTATGCAAAACAACCTTATCTGCATGGAACACCAGATAGGGTGAATTACACTGCAAAGCAGAAAATTCTGAAACTCTTCGAGCAGAAGAAATAGCTACCAAAAACAAAACTTTCCAAGATAATAACTTAATATCTATGGAATGTAAAGGTTCAAATGGAACCCCTTGAAGAACTGAAAGAACTAAATTTAGACTCCATGGAGGAGCCACAGGTTTATAGACAGGCTTGATTCTAACTAGAGCCTGTGCAAATGCCTGAACGTCTGGTACTGCTGCCAGACGCTTGTGTGACAGGATAGACAGAGCAGATATCTGTCCCTTTAAGGAACTAGCTGACAATCCCTTCTCCAATCCTTCTTGGAGAAAAGACAAAATCCTTGGAATCCTAATCTTACTCCACGAGTAACCCTTGGATTCACACCAACAAAGATATTTCCTCCATATCTTATGGTAAATTTTCCTGGTGACAGGCCTTCTGGCCTGGATCAGAGTATCTATAACTGATTCAGAGAACCCACGCTTAGCTAGAATTAAGCGTTCAATCTCCAAGCAGTCAGTTGCAGAGAAACTAGATTTGGATGCTTGAATGGACCCTGTATTAGAAGATCCTGCCTCGATGGCAGCTTCCATGGTGGAACCGATGACATGTCCACTAGGTCTGCATACCAAGTCCTGCATGGCCACGCAGGCGCTATCAGAATTACTGAAGCCTTCTCCTGTTTGATTCTGGCTACTAGCCGAGGGAGAAGAGGAAACGGTGGAAAGACATAAGCTAGACTGAAGGACCAAGGCGCTACTAGAGCATCTATCAATGCCGCCTTGGGGTCCCTGGACCTAGATCCGTAAAGGGGAAGTTTGGTGTTCTGACGGGACGCCATCAGATCCAATTCTGGAATGCCCCATAGCTGGGTCAGCTGAGCAAAAACCTCCGGGTGGAGTTCCCACTCCCCCGGGTGAAAAGTCTGACGACTCAGAAAATCCGCCTCCCAGTTGTCTACTCCTGGGATGTGAATTGCAGATAGGTGGCAGGAGTGATCCTCCACCCATTTGATGATCTTGGTTACTTCCTTCATCGCTAGGGAACTCTTTGTTCCTCCCTGATGATTGATGTACGCTACAGTCGTGATGTTGTCCAACTGAAATCTGATGAATTTGGCCTCCGCTAGTTGAGGCCATGCCTGGAGCGTGTTTAATATCGCTCTCAGTTCCAAAATGTTTATCGGGAGAAGAGATTCATCCCGAGACCATAGGTCCTGAGCTTTCAGGGAGTCCCAGACCGCACCCCAGCCTAACAGACTGGCATCGGTCGTGACAATGATCCACTCCGGTCTGCGGAAGCACATTCCCTGAGACAGGTGATCCTGAGACAACCACCAGAGAAGAGAATCTCTGGTTTTATGGTCCATTTGTATTTGAGGAGACAAATCTGCATAATCCCCATTCCACTGTTTGAGCATGCACAGTTACAGTGGTCTGAGATGAATTCGGGCAAAAGGGACAACGTCCTTTGCCGCAACCATTAATCCGATTACCTCCATGCACTGAGCTACAGAAGGCCGAGGAATGGAATGAAGAACTCGGCAAGTAGTTAAAAGCTTTGACTTCCTGACCTCTGTCAGAAATATTTTCATTTCTACCGAGTCTATTAGTGTTCCCAGGAAGGGAACCCTTGTGAGCGGGGACAGAGAACTTTTTTCTACGTTCACCTTCCACCCGTGAGACCTTAGAAAGGCCAGAACAATGTCCGTATGAGCCTTGGCTCTGTGAAAAGACGACGCCTGTATTAAGATGTCGTCCAGATAAGGTGCTACTGCAATGCCCCGCGGTCTTAGTACCGCTAGAAGGGACCCTAGCACCTTTGTGAAAATTCTGGGAGCGGTGGCCAACCCGAAAAGGAAGGGCCACGAACTGGTAATGCGTGTCCAGAAAGGCGAAACTTAGGAACTGATGATGATCTTTGTGGATAGGAATATGTAGGTACGCATCCTTTAGATCCACGGTAGTAATATATTGACCTTCCTGGATCATCGGTAAGATTGTCCGAATGGTTTTCATTTTGAATGATGGAACTCTGAGGAATTTGTTTAGAATTTTTAGATCCAGGATTGGCCTGAAAGTTCCTTCCTTTTTGGGAACTACAAACAGGTTTGAGTAAAAGCCCAGTCCTTGTTCTGCAATTGGAACTGGGTGTATCATTCCCATCTTTAGAAGATCTTCTACACAGTATAAGAACGCCTGTTTCTTTGTCTGGTCTGAAGACAAACTAGAAATGTGGAACCTTCCCCTTGGAGGAGAGTCCTTGAATTCTAGAAGATACCCCTGAGCAACAATTTCTAATGCCCAGGGATCTGGAACATCTCTTGCCCAAGCCTGAGCAAAGAGAGAAAGTCTGCCCCCTACTAGATCCGGTCCCGGATCGGGGGCTACCCCTTCATGCTGTCTAGGTAGCAGCCGCAGGCTTCTTGGCCTGTTTACCCTTGTTCCAGCCCTGCAAAGGCTTCCAGGTTGCTTTGGGCTGGGAAGCGTTACCCTCTTGCTTTGCGGTTGCAGAGGTTGAAGCAGGTCCGCTCCTGAAGTTGCGAAAGGAGCGAAAATTAGCCTTGTTTTTTGCCTTAAACGGTCTATCTTGTGGAAGGGCATGGCCCTTTCCCCCAGTGATATCCGAAATAATTTATTTCAACTCTGGGCCGAATAGGGTCTTTCCCTTGAAAGGAATATTTAGTCATTTTGTTTTGGACGACACGTCAGCCGACCACGATTTGAGCCAAAGCGATCTACGCGCCATAATGGCAAAACCAGAATTTTTCGCCGCTAACTTAGCTAATTGTAAAGCGGCATCTGTGATAAAAGAATTAGCCAGCTTTAGAGCATGAATTCTATCCATGACTTCGTCATATGAAGTCTCCCTCTGGAGCGACTCCTCCAGCGCCTCAAACCAAAAAGCCGCTGCAGTAGTTACAGGAATAATGCAGGCAATCGGTTGAAGAAGGAAACCTTGTTGAACAAATATTTTCTTTAGTAAACCTTCTAATTTTTTATCCATAGGATCTTTGAAAGCACAACTGTCTTCTATTGGTATGGTTGTGCGCTTGGCTAGTGTTGAAACTGCTCCCTCTACCTTAGGGACCGTCTGCCACGCGTCCCGTCTGGGGTCAGTTATGGGGAACATTTTCTTAAAGATAGGGGGGGGGGACAAAAGGCACACCTGGTCTCTCCCACTCCCTAGTCACAATATCCGCCACCCTCTTCGGGATCGGAAACGCATCAGTGTATACAGGGACTTCTAGAAACTTGTCCATTTTACACAATTTTTCTGGGACCACCATGGGGTCACAATCATCCAGCATAGCTAAAACCTCCTTAAGCAGTACGCGGAGGTGTTCCAGCTTAAATTTAAAAGCTAAGGAATCTGATTCTGCCCACTGAGAAACCTTTCCTGTGTCAGAAATTTCTCCCTTGGACAGTACATCCCTCACTGCCACTTCAGAGTGTTGTGAGGGTACAACAGATAAATCATCCAAAACTTCTGATTGCTCATCCTCTGTTCTTAAAACTGAGCTATCACGCTTTTTAGGAAAAACTGTCAGTTTGGATAGAAATGCAGCAAGGGAATTATCCATGACTGCTGCTAATTGTTGTAATGTAATAGGGGCCAATGCGCTAGAGGTACTAGGCCTCGCTTGCGCGGGCGTAACTGGTGTCGACACATGGGGAGAGGAAGGAGGACTATCCTCGTTACCTTCCATTAAAGAATCATCTTGGGCTACATTTTTAAGTGTCACTGCATGGTCTTTAAAATGTTTAGATACTTTAGCACACTTTGAACACAAATGTAAAGGGGGTACCGCCATGGCTATTAAACACATAGAACAAGGTCTATCTGTAGGCTCAGACATGTTAAACAGACTTAGACAGCACTCAAATACAGTAAAATACAATTTTTTTAAAAACGGTACTGTGCCTTTAAATAATAAAAAGCGCACACTTTTTTACTAAATCTCCAAAAATCATCCAATTTTCACCATATGATCCTAATGCTTTGAAATGATTGCACAGTAAATTTCAAGTCAATTAACCCCTTACTGCCCAAACCGGAGCAAATTAAAGCTGGCAACCGGTTAGCAAACTACAACACCATGCCACAGCCTCTGCTGTGGCCCTACCTTCCTTGGGGATTAGTTTTGATCGAAAATAAGCCTCTCTGAAGTCCTCAAGTAATCTCTGGACTCTTCACATGGAGCTGCATGAAGCTGTCTGTAAAATCAACTGCGCAACTGAGGCGCGAATTTCAGGCCCCCTCCATCTTCACTCTGGAGTTGTGGGGCCTTCCCAAGCCAAAATAGGTGTCTAAATATATGCCATGCGGAATAAACCCCAAAAACGTGTTTTAAATGTAATATAAACTTGTATAATATCAGATTTTTGTAAAAAAATGATCGATTGCCCCTTAGTGTCCACCAGTGTTTTGAGCCCTTTCAAATAAGCCTTCCTTCTATACTAAGTCTTAGAATATGGCTTACCTTTCCCACATGGGGATTCTTGTCAGTCTTCTAGCATTACTAAGTCTTGACTAGAAAAAAATGACTGAAACATACCTTAAAGCAGTTAAGCCTGCAAACTGTTCCCCCCAACTGAAGTTTTCTGGTACCCAACAGTCCTGTGTAGGAACAGCAATGGATTTTAGTTACAACATGCTAAAATCGTTTTCCTCTCAGCAGAAATCTTCATCACTTTCTGCCACAGAGTAAATAGTACAAACCGGCACTATTTTAAAATAACAAACTTTTGATTGAAGAAATAAAAACTACAAATCTAACGCCACATTCACTTTACCCTCCCGTGGAGATGCTACTTGTTAGAGCGCAAAGAGAATGACTGGGGGGGCGGAGCCTGAGGGGGAGCTATATGGACAGCTCTGCTGTGTGCTCTCTTTGCTACTTCCTGTAGGGAATGAGAATATCCCACAAGTAAGGATGAATCCGTGGACTGGATACACCATGTAAGAGAAATAAATAATGAAAGTTTATTGCAGAGTTGTTTTATATATACAATTTATCATTTTATATTACCATCTCAAAGTGTTTAATGCCCCTTTAAAGTTTACAATAACTTTAACTGTTGCTCAGACCAGTCTCATATTTAACATAACTAATGCTAAAAATTATAACAATTATGAAAAAAAAAAACTAATGAGTATAACCATTAGTGATATAAGAAAAAGATAGAAGAGCGCAAAAAGTACAGGATTTAACTCCTTCATTATTTTTACTAGACACAGGACTAAGTGTCAGAAGGTATAGCGGGCAAAGCAATTGTAATCCTGAATGTATTTTACGGGATTAATATCACCTGTGGGCACATTTTTTATTATTATTCTTTAAGATAGCAGTGCTTAGTGTAACATTGTTCTTTTTGTATATCAGTCAGTGATACAAAAAAGATAATTTTATAGCATATTTTCCCCACAGAAGCTATAATGATATATTCTGTATCACTATAATCACAGTAGAGGAGGTTTCATATTCCTTGTTCATCTTTGACTAACCATAACTTATTTTGAGGCTAATTTAGACGCCCTATACCAGCTTCTCTTTGCAGCATGTGCTGATGGGGTCTAACAAGTCCAAAAAAAAAAAAAAAAAAGACGTCCACATGAATTGTTTTGTGTGGAACTCTTTTATCCTTGTTATGCTTTAAACATGTCTAGAGCAGCACTGCAATTACATGAGGGCAAATGTTGAAAGCAATAGGTCGAGGCATTGTGAAGCTTATTTGCATATTCTTACCCAGAACCCTCAGCGATAAGGATACACCCACCCCGCCAGGCAACTTACACACCACCTTATAACACTGAGGTATGTTAAGGTGAGCAGAGTCTGTTTTGAATTGATTTCATAGAAACATTAAACTTGATGCTATACTTCTCTATAAAAGATTATCCATCATTCCTTTTCTATTGTGGTGCATTCTCGCACTGTCTTCTATTTTCACATTTTCAGTCATAAATGGCAGCAGATTGACTAGAGGCAGAAGCCACTAAAGGAGAAAGGGACTCATTGCTTTGAAACAGCTGCCTCTTTACTTTGGACTTTTCCAAATTTGTTAAAGCATGTCATTTTAAGAGTAGAGACCCTCCACTACTGTATGTTTGTTTAACCCCCGCAAATGGGTTAAACACACAGTAGAAGCGCTGCTAGGAACCCACAGAGCACTGCTGGAAACCATTTCTGATCCAGTCAGCCGCTCTAGTCACACGACTCAGCAGTATAACTAATGCTGCTGAATAGATTGGAGGTGGTTTCCACTCTGGACTAGCAGTGCCCTATACATACTAAGCAGCACTTCTACGGAGTTTAACCCAATTGCAGGGGGTTAAACACATAGTAGTGCAGGGTTGCTAAGCTTAAAATGACATGTTTTAACGCTAATGCTCATATTTATATTATTGTGCTGTCTGACTTATGCTCACACATTATTTACTATACTATAATTCCTACAAGCTTCTACTGTCACTACTAAGCATGTTTCACTTATTTCTTCAGTGACTTCAGACCCTTACGTTTTAGCAATCACTACTCATTTTTTCACCAACTAGACAAAAAACATAATTTATGCTTACCTGATAAATTCCTTTCTTCTGTTGTGCGATCAGTCCACGGGTCATCATTACTTCTGGGATATAACTCCTCCCCAACAGGAAATGCAAGAGGATTCACCCAGCAGAGCTGATATAGCTCCTCCCCTCTACGTCAGTCCCAGTCATTCGACCAAGAATCAACGAGAAAGGAGTAACCAAGGGTGAAGTGGTGACTGGAGTATAATTTTAAAAGATATTTACCTGCCTTAAAAAACAGGGCGGGCCGTGGACTGATCGCACAACAGAAGAAAGGAATTTATCAGGTAAGCATAAATTATGTTTTCTTCTGTTATGTGCGATCAGTCCACGGGTCATCATTACTTCTGGGATACCAATACCAAAGCAAAAGTACACGGATGACGGGAGGGATAGGCAGGCTCATTATACAGAAGGAACCACTGCCTGAAGAACCTTTCTCCCAAAAATAGCCTCCGAAGAAGCAAAAGTGTCAAATTTGTAAAATTTGGAAAAAGTATGAAGCGAAGACCAAGTTGCAGCCTTGCAAATCTGTTCAACAGAGGCCTCATTCTTAAAGGCCCAAGTGGAAGCCACAGCTCTAGTGGAGTGAGCTGTAATTCTTTCAGGAGGCTGCTGTCCAGCAGTCTCATAGGCTAAACGTATTATGCTACGAAGCCAGAAAGAGAGAGAGGTAGCAGAAGCTTTTTGACCTCTCCTCTGTCCAGAATAAACGACAAACAGGGAAGAAGTTTGGCGAAAATTTTTAGTTGCCTGCAAGTAGAACTTGAGGGCACGAACTACATCCAGATTGTGTAGAAGACGTTCCTTCTTTGAAGAAGGATTTGGACACAAGGATGGAACAACAATCTCTTGATTGATATTCCTGTTAGTAACTACCTTAGGTAAGAACCCAGGTTTAGTACGCAGAACTACCTTATCTGAGTGAAAAATCAGATAAGGAGAATCACAATGTAATGCTGATAACTCAGAGACTCTTCGAGCCGAGGAAATAGCCATTAAAAACAGAACTTTCCAAGATAACAATTTTATATCAATGGAATGAAGGGGTTCAAATGGAACCCCTTGTAAAACGTTAAGAACTAAGTTTAAACTCCATGGCGGAGCAACGGCTTTAAACACAGGCTTGATCCTAGCTAAAGCTTGACAAAAAGCCTGGACGTCTGGATTTTCTGACAGACGCCTGTGTAACAAGATGGACAGAGCTGAAATCTGTCCCTTTAATGAACTAGCCGATAAACCCTTTTCTAAACCTTCTTGTAGAAAAGACAATATCCTAGGGATCCTAACCTTACTCCAGGAGTAACGTTTGGATTCGCACCAGTATAGGTATTTGCGCCATATTTTATGGTAAATCTTTCTGGTAACAGGCTTCCTAGCCTGGATCAGGGTATCAATAACCGACTCAGAAAAACCACGCTTTGATAAAATCAAGCGTTCAATTTCCAAGCAGTCAGTTTCAGAGAAGTTAGATTTTGATGTTTGAATGGACCCTGTATCAGAAGGTCCTGTCTCAGAGGTAGAGACCAAGGTGGACAGGATGACATGTCCACTAGATCTGCATACCAAGTCCTGCGTGGCCATGCAGGCGCTATTAGAATCACAGATGCTCTCTCTTGTTTGATTTTCGCAATCAATCGAGGAAGCAGCGGGAAGGGTGGAAACACATAAGCCATCCCGAAGTTCCAAGGTGCTGTCAAAGCATCTATCAGAACCGCTCCCGGATCCCTGGATCTGGACCCGTAGTGAGGAAGTTTGGCGTTCTGGCGAGACGCCATGAGATCTATCTCTGGTTTGCCCCAACGTCGAAGTATTTGGGCAAAAATCTCCGGATGAAGTTCCCACTCTCCCGGATGAAAAGTCTGGCGACTCAAGAAATCCGCCTCCCAGTTCTCCACTCCCGGGATGTGGATTGCAGACAGGTGGCAAGAGTGAGACTCTGCCCAGCGAATTATCTTTGATACTTCCATCATTGCTAGGGAGCTTCTTGTCCCTCCCTGATGGTTGATGTAAGCTACAGTCGTGATATTGTCCGACTGAAACCTGATGAACCCCTGAGTTGTTAATTGGGGCCAAGCTAGAAGGGCATTGAGGACTGCCCTCAATTCCAGAATGTTTATTGGAAGGAGACTCTCCTCCTGATTCCATAATCCCTGAGTCTTCAGAGAATTCCAGACAGCGCCCCAACCTAGCAGGCTGGCGTCTGTTGTTACGATTGTCCAGTCTGGCCTGCTGAATGGCATCCCCCTGGACAGGTGTGGCCGATAAAGCCACCATAGAAGAGAATTTCTGGTCTCTTGATTCAGATTCAGGGTAGGGGACAAATCTGAGTAATCCCCATTCCACTGACTTAGCATGCACAATTGCAGCGGTCTGAGGTGTAGGCGTGCAAAAGGTACTATGTCCATTGCCGCTACCATTAAGCCAATCACCTCCATGCATTGAGCTACTGACGGGTGTTGAATGGAATGAAGGACACGGCATGCATCCTGAAGCCTTGTTAACCTGTCTTCTGTCAGGTAAATCTTCATTTCTACAGAATCTATAAGAGTCCCCAAGAATGGAACTCTTGTGAGAGGAAAAAGAGAACTTTTCTTTTCGTTCACTTTCCATCCATGCGACCTTAGAAATGCCAGAACTAACTCTGTATGAGACTTGGCAGTTTGAAAGCTTGAAGCTTGTATTAGAATGTCGTCTAGGTACGGAGCTACCGAAATCCCTCGCGGTCTTAGTACCGCCAGAAGGGCACCCAGAACCTTTGTGAAGATTCTTGGGGCCGTAGCCAATCCGAATGGAAGAGCTACAAACTGGTAGTGCCTGTCTAGGAAGGCAAACCGTAGATACCGTTGATGATCTTTGTGAATCGGTATGTGAAGGTAAGCATCTTTTAAATCCACTGTGGTCATGTACTGACCCTTTTGGATCATAGGTAAGATTGTCCGAATAGTTTCCATTTTGAACGATGGAACTCTTAGGAATTTGTTTAGAATCTTTAAATCTAAGATTGGCCTGAAAGTTCCCTCTTTTTTGGGAACCACAAACAGGTTTGAGTAGAACCCTTGTCCTTGTTCCGACCGCGGAACTGGATGGATCACTCCCATTAATAACAGATCTTGTACACAGCGTAGAAACGCTTCTTTCTTTATCTGGTTTGTTGACAACCTTGACAGATGAAATCTCCCTTTTGGGGGAGATAATTTGAAGTCTAGAAGGTATCCCTGAGATATGATCTCCAGCGCCCAGGGATCCTGAACATCTCTTGCCCAGGCCTGAGCGAAGAGAGAAAGTCTGCCCCCCACTAGATCCGGTCCCGGATCGGGGGCTCTCGGTTCATGCTGTCTTTGGGGCAGCAGCAGGTTTCCTGGCCTGTTTGCCCTTATTCCAGGACTGGTTAGGTTTCCAGCCTTGCCTGTAACGAGCAACAGCTCCTTCCTGTTTTGGTGCAGTGGAGGTTGACGCTGCTCCAGGTTTGAAATTCCGAAAGGGACGAAAATTAGACTGTCTAGCCTTAGCTTTGGCTTTGTCTTGAGGTAGGGCGTGGCCCTTACCTCCTGTAATGTCAGCGATAATTTCTTTCAACCCGGGCCCAAATAAAGACTGCCCCTTGAAAGGTATATTAAGTAATTTAGACTTAGAAGTAACATCAGCTGACCAGGATTTTAGCCACAGTGCTCTACGTGCCTGTATGGCGAATCCAGAGTTCTTAGCCGTAAGTTTGGTTAAATGTACTACGGCCTCCGAAATGAATGAATTGGCTAGTTTAAGGACTCTAAGCCTGTCCATAATGTCGTCTAGCGTAGATGAACTAAGGTTCTCTTCCAGAGACTCAATCCAAAATGCTGCCGCAGCCGTAATCGGCGCGATACATGCAAGGGGTTGCAATATAAAACCTTGTTGAACAAACATTTTCTTAAGGTAACCCTCTAATTTTTTATCCATTGGATCTGAAAAAGCACAGCTATCCTCCACCGGGATAGTGGTACGCTTAGCTAAAGTAGAAACTGCTCCCTCCACCTTAGGGACCGTTTGCCATAAGTCCCGAGTAGTGGCGTCTATTGGAAACATCTTTCTAAATATTGGAGGGGGTGAGAACGGCACACCGGGTCTATCCCACTCCTTAGTAACAATTTCAGTTAATCTCTTAGGTATAGGAAAAACGTCAGTACTCGCCGGTACCGCAAAGTATTTATCCAACCTACACATTTTCTCTGGTATTGCAATGGTGTTACAATCATTGAGAGCTGCTAAGACCTCCCCTAGTAATGCACGGAGGTTCTCCAATTTAAATTTAAAATTTGAAATATCTGAATCCAATCTGTTTGGATCAGAACCGTCACCCACAGAATGAAGCTCTCCGTCCTCATGCTCTGCAAGCTGTGACGCAGTATCAGACATGGCCCTAGTATTGTCAGCGCACTCTGTTCTCACCCCAGAGTGATCACGCTTGCCTCTTAGTTCTGGTAATTTAGACAAAACTTCAGTCATAACAGTAGCCATATCATGTAATGTTATCTGTAATGGCCGCCCAGATGTATTAGGCGCCATAATATCACGCACCTCCCGGGCGGGAGATGCAGGTACTGCCGCGTGAGGCGAGTTAGTCGGCATAACTCTCCCCTCGCAGTTTGGTGAAATTTGTTCACATTGTACAGATTGACTTTTATTTAAAGTAGCATCAATACAGTTAGTACATAAATTTCTATTGGGCTCCACCTTGGCATTGGAACAAATGACACAGATATCATTCTCTGAGTCAGACATGTTTAACACACTAGCAATAACTTGCAACCTGGTTATAATCTTTTTTAACAAAAACGTACTGTGCCTCAAAGAGGTACTTAAACGATTAAATGACAGTTGAGATAATGAACTGAAACAGTTATAGCATCAAGTTTAAAATAACACAACTTTTAGCAAAGGTTTGTTCCCATTAGTAAATAACTAAATTTGACATAAAAAGAGTAACGTTTTTATTCACAGTCAATAAAAATTCTCACAGCTCTGCTGAGAGAATGTACCTCCCTTCAAAGAAGTTTGAAGACCCCTGAGATCTGTCAGTGAACCGGATCATGCAGGAAATATAATAGTAGCTGACTGGAATTTTTTGATGCGTAGCAAAAGAGCGCCAAAAACGGCCCCTCCCTCTCACACACAGCAGTGAGGAGAAACGAAACTGTCACAATTTAAAGCATACAACTGCCAAGTGGAAAATAATGCCCAAACATTTATTTACTCAGTACCTCAGCAATGTAAACGATTCTACATTCCAGCAAAAACGTTTAACATGACAATATTTATTAAAAGGATTAGTGACCTTTAACAGAGTAGTTCCGGTGAAAAACCATTCCCAGAATACTGAAGTGTATACATACATGTCATTATAACGGTATAGCAGGATTTTTTCATCAATTCCATTCAGAAAATAAAAACTGCTACATACCTCAATGCAGATTCATCTGCCCGCTGTCCCCTGATCTGAAGCCTTTACCTCCCTCAGATGGCCGAGAACAGCTATATGATCTTAACTACTCCGGCTAAAATCATAGTAAAAAACTCTGGTAGATTCTTCTTCAAACTCTGCCAGAGAAGTAATAACACGCTCCGGTGCTATTGTAAAATAACAAACTTTTGATTGAAGTCATAAAAACTAAGTATAATCACCATAGTCCTCTCACACATCCTATCTAGTCGTTGGGTGCAAGAGAATGACTGGGACTGACGTAGAGGGGAGGAGCTATATCAGCTCTGCTGGGTGAATCCTCTTGCATTTCCTGTTGGGGAGGAGTTATATCCCAGAAGTAATGATGACCCGTGGACTGATCGCACATAACAGAAGAAATCTCTCTCTTCTTGTCAAATTCCTTAAAGATTTGTGTATTAGCTACTGCTGTAGGTTAGATTAAGCATTTCAAATGTTAAGAGATAGAAAAAGTAATCTTTAAAACTCCAAAAATATTTAAAAATTAGCAATATCTGTAGTTACAGAAGGGGGCTCACTCACAAAACTGCCAATTTAAAATAAATTTGATCACACAAAATCCAGTTACAAGCACCTGAAAAACATGGTTTAATACTGAACAGTCAAACTATAAACACAAAAAGGAGGCATTACTTTCAACAGACAACTAGGTACATTTTATTTTCTTACAAAACCATTTGTCTATGACTGTTTCTAGTATAGTAAGTCAAATCTTTAAACGCTGACGATAAAAGAACAGAGAATGCAACAGGAAATAAGAAGCAAAGCTCACAACATTGCTGAGAATTTGACACTAAGGCAAGATATGCCAGTAATATAATCAGTAGCGGTGCGTCTCATACAGTGCCGCGGTATCACCAGATAAGCACATAACACATCTAAAACCAAACTCTATTTCAGTTAAATGTAGAAGTACGGATGCACAAGTTAATGGAGAAAACCTGCAGAAACCTGCCGTGATAAGCAGAGAAATAAATTAAATGATCTTAAACCAGATCAATGGAGAACATAACATACAAATAGATACTGAGAGACAGTCTGGGTTACAGGTGCAAGAATTTACGAGAAGTATTAATCTGACCTCTCAAGTTATACAAACTTCCTTTAGAGCAGTGTTTTTCAACCAGTGTGCCGTGGCACACTAGTGTGCCGTGAGAGATCCTCAGGTGTGCCACGGCAGACTGACAACAGTGTGACATATTTTTTAAACTTTGCTTGTTTTTACTCCCAGTGCAGGGGTAGTTTGTAGGAGGCATGGCATAACAGCACAATACATACAGTATGTGTGTGTTTGTGTGTATGTGTATATATATATGCTGTATTAGGCTACAATGTGTGATTTTTTAAAAATTTTGGGATGGTGGTGTGCCACAGGATTTTTTAATGTAAAAAAGTGTGCCACGGCAAAAAAAAGGTTAAAAATCACTGCTTTAGAGCAACAGTCTGACTCACAGACATACATTATAGCTACTCAACGAAGAACACTCACACAGACCCACCTTAGAAGGGAACTCCATCACACAAACACAACCAGCACAGATATAGATTATGGTAGGGAGAGCCCTACACACACACACACACACACACACACAGGATGTTCTACACAGATACACAATCACTGTCCTTTGTGTATACATACACATACAAACACCCACCCACACACAACTAGTGTCCAACAAGCACAGGTATGTATACAATGATAGCAAGTGTGCTTCATACACACAGAAAGAGCCAGCATACTGCACATACACACACACACACAAAACTAGTGACCAACAAGCACAGGTATGTATACAATGATAGCAAGTGTGCTTCATACACACAGAAAGAGCCAGCATACTGCACATACAAATACAGGATCAATGTCTTTTACGTATACAAACACACGTACAATGAGTGTCCTGCATGCAGACACACACATATATACACAATGATAGTCAGTGCCCTGTATACACACACACACAAACATACTGTATACACACACACTTACAACGATAATGAGCATCCCACATACACACAAACATAAGTACTGCACACACATACACAATGATAGTTAGTGCCCTGTATACACACACACACGCATACAACGATAATGAGCATCCCACATACACACAAACATAAGTACCGCACACACATACACAATGATAGTTAGTGCCCTGTATACACACACAAACATACTGTGCCCACACACAGTCCTTGGTGTATACACACACGCACAACGATAGTGAGCATCCCACATACACACAAACATAAGTACTGCACACACATACACAATGCTAGTTAGTGCCCTGTATACACACAGTCCTTGGTGTATACAAACACACACGCACAACGATAGTGAGCATCCCACATACACACAAACATAAGTACTGCACACACATACACAATGATAGTTAGTGCCCTGTATACACACAGTCCTTGGTGTATACAAACACACACGCACAACGATAGTGAGCATCTCACATACACACAAACATAAGTACTGCACACACATACACAATGATAGTTAGTGCCCTGTATACACACAAACATACTGTGCACACACACAGTCCTTGGTGTATACACACACGTACAATGATAGTGAGCATCCCACATATACACAAACATAAGTACTGCACACACATACACAATGATAGTTAGTGCCCTGTATACACACAGTCCTTGGTGTATACACACACGCGTACAACGATAATGAGCATCCCACATACACACAAACATAACTACTGCACACACATACACAATGATAGTTAGTGCCCTGTATACACACAGTCCTTGGTGTATACACACACGCGTACAACGATAATGAGCATCCCACATACACACAAACATAACTACTGCACACACATACACAATGATAGTTAGTGCCCTGTATACACACAAACATACTGTGCCCACACACAGTCCTTGGTGTATACAAACACACGCGTACAACGATAGTGAGCATCCCACATACACACAAACATAAGTACTGCACACACATACACAATGCTAGTTAGTGCCCTGTATATACACACACAGTCCTTGGTGTATACACACACACGCATACAACGATAATGAGCATCCCACATACACACAAACATAAGTGCTATACACACATACAGAATCAGTGCCTTTGTGTATTTACAAATGTCCAGTGATAGTGTTCTACATATACATAATGTAAAGCAGTGTCCTGTATGCACTCACATTATTATTGGCCACTGTCCTGCATGCACATAAAGACACAGTATCATCCAGCATGCACGCAAGTACACAATTGGAAAAAGTGTCCATTGTACACAAACTGAGCCAATGTTCAGCATGCACATACACTCACAAAATCAAGGTATGTATATATACACACACCAATACAGTATCCTTGTTGTATACAACATACAATATGAAAAAGTGCCTGTGTACACATGCATACTGTAACCCAGTGTTCTGCATACACTGTATCCTTTGTGTATACAACATACAATATGAACAAGTGTCCTGTGTACACATGCATATTGTGACCCAGTGTTCTGCATACACAGTATCCTTTGTGTATACAGCAGACAATATGAGCAAGTGCCTGTGTACACATGCATACTCTGAG
The DNA here is from genome assembly GCF_027579735.1 of Bombina bombina. Lineage (NCBI taxonomy): Eukaryota > Metazoa > Chordata > Amphibia > Anura > Bombinatoridae > Bombina > Bombina bombina. Next base: position 222,582,000 of record NC_069506.1, read on the forward strand.
TCAGTATTTTGCATACACATACACGGTATCCTTTGTGTATACAACAGACAATATGAACAAATGCCTGTGTACATATGTATACTGTGAGTCAGTATTCTGCATACACATACACAGTATCCTTTCTGTATACAACAGACAATATTAATAAGTGACCATGTACACTACACATGTATTCTGTGACCCAGTGTTCTGCATACACATACACAGTATCCTTTGTGTATACAATAGACAATATGAACAAATGCCTGTGTACACATGCATACTGTGAGTCAGTGTTCTGCATACACATACACAGTATCCATTCTGTATACAACAGACAATATTAATAAGTGACCATGTACACTACACATGTATTCTGTGACCCAGTGTTCTGCATACACAGTATCCTTTGTGTATACAACAGACAATATGAACAAGTGCCTGTGTACACTACACATGTATACTGTGAGTCAGTATTCTGCATACACATACACAGTATCCTTTGTGTATACAACAGACAATATGAGTAAGTGACCGTGTACACATGCATACTGTGAGTCAGTGTTCTGCATACACATACACAGTATCCTTTGTGTATACAACAGACAATATGAATAAGTGACCGTGCACACATGTATACTGTGAGTCAGTGTTCTGCATACACAAACACAGTATCCTTTGTGTATACAACAGACAATATGAACAAATGCCTGTGTACATATGTATACTGTGAGTCAGTATTCTGCATACACATACACAGTATCCTTTGTGTATACAACAGACAATATGAATAAGTGACCGTGTACACATGTATACTGTGAGTCAGTGTTCTGCATACACAAACACAGTATCCTTTGTGTATACAACAGACAATATGAGCAAGTGCCTGTGTACACATGCATACTGTGAGTCAGTATTCTGCATACACATACACAGTATCCTTTCTGTATACAACAGACAATATTAATAAGTGACCATGTACACTACACATGTATTCTGTGACCCAGTGTTCTGCATACACATACACAGTATCCTTTGTGTATACAACAGACAATATGAACAAGTCTCTGTGTACACTACACATGTATACTGTGAGTCAGTATTCTGCATACACATACACAGTATCCTTTGTGTATACAACAGACAATATGAATAAGTGACCGTGTACACATGTATACTGTGAGTCAGTGTTCTGCATACACATACACAGTATCCTTTGTGTATACAACAGACAATATGAACAAATGCCTGTGTACATATGTATACTGTGTGTCAGTATTCTGCATACACAGTATCCTTTCTGTATACAACAGACAATATTAATAAGTGACCATGTACACTATACATGTATTCTGTGACCCAGTGTTCTGCATACACATACACGTTATCCTTTGTGTATACAACAAACAATATGAACAAATGCCTGTGTACACTACACATGTATACTGTGAGTCAGTGTTCTGCATACACAAACACAGTATCCTTTGTGTATACAACATACAATATGAATAAGTGACCGTGTACACATGCATACTGTGAGTCAGTGTTCTGCATACACAGTATCCTTTGTGTATACAACAGACAATATGAATAAGTGACCGTGTACACTACACAATGTGTAGTGTACACGGTCACTTATTCATATTGTCTGTAGTACACATGTATACTGTGAGTCAGTGTTCTGCATACACATACACAGTATCCTTTGTGTATATAACAGGCAATATGAACAAGTGCCTGTGTACACATGCATACTGTGAGTCAGTGTTCTGCATACACATACACAGTATCCGTTGTGTATACAACAGACAATATGAATAAGTGACCGTGTACACTACACATGTATACTGTGAGTCAGTGTTCTGCATACACATTCACAGTATCCTTTGTGTATACAACATACAGTATGAATAAGTGCCTGTGTACACTATACATGTATTCTGTGACCCAGTGTTCTGCATACACATTCACAGTATCCTTTGTGTATACAACATACAATATGAATAAGTGCCTGTGTACACTATACATGTATTCTGTGACCCAGTGTTCTGCATGCACATACACACACACATAAAACATTGCTAGAACACACACAGTGACAGTCAGACATGGCTATGTATGTACACAAGGACAGTTGTTCACTAGCTGACTTTCCCCTGACAGAGGGCCGGTGAGTCACACAGTGATGCTCACACCTCTCTGTATGTTATTTTAGTGTCTCAGCCCCCCTTGTCTGACCCCATCATGAATACAAAGTTTGTCAGAGCACAAAACCCTCTCAGTACATTGAAAGGAACGGGAAAAGAGTAATTTAAGATGCCCAAACTGCCAGGCTGGTGGAAAGAGGAACACCCAACCCTGCATCACAAGGGACACCCAGCCAACTCACAAAAAAGCCATTCTATAGCCAACAGAGACCTCAGTCACAGGGCCACAGCAGCAAATGCTACAGACTATCACTGTTGCAAGGTAGAGCCATAATAATAGTTATAGAGAGCACTGCACTGAGTCAAACACAGCAAGGAAATTCTTACAGACAAACATGGGTGGGTTACTGCATTAGCAAAACTAGCAGATCCGGCAGAGTATACCAGAAAACACATACTGAACCATAATTCTGTACTGTTTAGAGACAATCAGTATTTCCAAGAGGCACATTATAGTTCACTGGTTTCCAACCTCTTTCAGTGTAGATTTACATTTTAAGTTCTTTGGCATCCCCTGATTTTTTATTGTTTTTAAATGGTTCTGACAACCAAATGGCTCTGCTAATTACGTAGTGATGTAAAAAGTAAGTACAGTAAATAAATATTGGTATAATTATTATTATTGTCAAAGTAAAACAGCTGAGCAATTTGAAACCATTTCATCCTTATCTCTAATTGTATATATCTCACCATCCGCAGCTTTGTTAGACGGGGATAGCCCTACACTTCCAGGCTAGACTTTTCCCTTCCACAAAAGTCACAAAGCAATCACAGGTCACAACATCCTTGATTCATACTGGACAAAGTACATTAAAGGAACAAAATTAATTTTCTTATTTCATGATTTAGATAGAGCATGCAATTTTAAACAACTTTTCAATTTACTTCTATTATCTCATTTGTTTTGTTCACTTGGTATCCTTTGTTGAAAAAGATACCTAGGTAGGCTCAGAAGCTGCCGATTGGTGCCTGCACATATATGCCTCATGTTATTGGCTCACCCAAAGCATTTAGTTTGTTCCCAGTAGTGCACTGCTGCTTTTTTAATAAATGATACCAAAGAATGAAGCAAATTTCATGATAGAAGTAAAATGGAAAATTGTATGCTCTTTCTGAATCATGAAAGAAACGTTAGGTTCCCTGTCCCTTTAAACAGCAAACATATGCTAGACATAATGATGTATTCAAAGATTAGCCTTAGAATAATAAGTAGATGCATTTTTACCATTATACGAGTTGTTTACATATTGAAGATAGAAGATTAATTTTAGTTTCTATAAAGTACTGTAGAGTCTATAAAATAATTGGCACCACCATTTTTTAACTAGTTTTCTATTTATCTCTGTCTCTTCTGCTGAGAACAATTATGGAAAGATATATAAACCAGGCAATAAAAAAAACAGAATTTATGTTTACCTGATAAATTACTTTCTCCAACGGTGTGTCCGGTCCACGGCGTCATCCTTACTTGTGGGATATTCTCTTCCCCAACAGGAAATGGCAAAGAGCCCAGCAAAGCTGGTCACATGATCCCTCCTAGGCTCCGCCTACCCCAGTCATTCGACCGACGTAAAGGAGGAATATTTGCATAGGAGAAACCATATGATACCGTGGTGTCTGTAGTTAAAGAAAATAAATTATCAGACCTGATTAAAAAACCAGGGCGGGCCGTGGACCGGACACACCGTTGGAGAAAGTAATTTATCAGGTAAACATAAATTCTGTTTTCTCCAACATAGGTGTGTCCGGTCCACGGCGTCATCCTTACTTGTGGGAACCAATACCAAAGCTTTAGGACACGGATGAAGGGAGGGAGCAAATCAGGTCACCTAAATGGAAGGCACCACGGCTTGCAAAACCTTTCTCCCAAAAATAGCCTCAGAAGAAGCAAAAGTATCAAACTTGTAAAATTTGGTAAAAGTGTGCAGTGAAGACCAAGTCGCTGCCCTACATATCTGATCAACAGAAGCCTCGTTCTTGAAGGCCCATGTGGAAGCCACAGCCCTAGTGGAATGAGCTGTGATTCTTTCAGGAGGCTGCCGTCCGGCAGTCTCATAAGCCAATCTGATGATGCTTTTAATCCAAAAAGAGAGAGAGGTAGAAGTTGCTTTTTGACCTCTCCTTTTACCAGAATAAACAACAAACAAAGAAGATGTTTGTCTAAAATCCTTTGTAGCATCTAAATAGAATTTTAGAGCGCGAACAACATCCAAATTGTGCAACAAACGTTCCTTCTTTGAAACTGGATTCGGACACAAAGAAGGCACAACTATCTCCTGGTTAATGTTTTTGTTAGAAACAACTTTCGGAAGAAAATCAGGTTTAGTACGTAAAACCACCTTATCTGCATGGAACACCAGATAAGGAGGAGAACACTGCAGAGCAGATAATTCTGAAACTCTTCTAGCAGAAGAAATTGCAACCAAAAACAAAACTTTCCAAGATAATAACTTAATATCAACGGAATGTAAGGGTTCAAACGGAACCCCCTGAAGAACTGAAAGAACTAAGTTGAGACTCCAAGGAGGAGTCAAAGGTTTGTAAACAGGCTTGATTCTAACCAGAGCCTGAACAAAGGCTTGAACATCTGGCACAGCTGCCAGCTTTTTGTGAAGTAACACAGACAAGGCAGAAATCTGTCCCTTCAAGGAACTTGCAGATAATCCTTTCTCCAATCCTTCTTGAAGAAAGGATAGAATCTTAGGAATTTTTACCTTGTCCCAAGGGAATCCTTTAGATTCACACCAACAGATATATTTTTTCCATATTTTGTGGTAAATTTTTCTAGTTACAGGCTTTCTGGCCTGAACAAGAGTATCAATAACAGAATCTGAGAACCCTCGTTTTGATAAGATCAAGCGTTCAATCTCCAAGCAGTCAGTTGGAGTGAGACCAGATTCGGATGTTCGAACGGACCTTGAACAAGAAGGTCTCGTCTCAAAGGTAGCTTCCATGGTGGAGCCGATGACATATTCACCAGATCTGCATACCAAGTCCTGCGTGGCCACGCAGGAGCTATCAAGATCACCGATGCCCTCTCCTGATTGATCCTGGCTACCAGCCTGGGGATGAGAGGAAACGGCGGGAATACATAAGCTAGTTTGAAGGTCCAAGGTGCTACTAGTGCATCTACTAGAGTCGCCTTGGGATCTCCGAGATAATCTCTTTCAAGTCAGGGCCAAACAGCGTTTTCCCCTTGAAAGGAATGTTAAGCAATTTGTTCTTGGAAGACGCATCCGCTGACCAAGATTTCAACCAAAGCGCTCTGCGCGCCACAATAGCAAACCCAGAATTCTTCGCCGCTAACCTAGCCAATTGCAAAGTGGCGTCTAGGGTGAAAGAATTAGCCAATTTGAGAGCACGGATTCTGTCCATAATCTCCTCATAAGGAGGAGAATCACTAGTGATCGCCTTTTCTAGCTCATCGAACCAGAAACACGCGGCTGTAGTGACAGGGACAATGCATGAAATTGGTTGTAGAAGGTAACCTTGCTGAACAAACATCTTTTTAAGCAAACCTTCTAATTTTTTATCCATAGGATCTTTGAAAGCACAACTATCTTCTATGGGTATAGTGGTGCGTTTGTTTAAAGTAGAAACCGCCCCCTCGACCTTGGGGACTGTCTGCCATAAGTCCTTTCTGGGGTCGACCATAGGAAACAATTTTTTAAATATGGGGGGAGGGACGAAAGGTATACCGGGCCTTTCCCATTCTTTATTTACAATGTCCGCCACCCGCTTGGGTATAGGAAAAGCTTCTGGGGGCCCCGGGACCTCTAGGAACTTGTCCATTTTACATAGTTTCTCTGGGATGATCAAATTCTCACAATCATCCAGAGTGGATAACACCTCCTTAAGCAGAGCGCGGAGATGTTCCAACTTAAATTTAAATGTAATCACATCAGGTTCAGCTTGTTGAGAAATTTTCCCTGAATCTGAAATTTCTCCCTCAGACAAAACCTCCCTGGCCCCCTCAGACTGGTGTAGGGGCACTTCAGAACCAATATCATCAGCGTCCTCATGCTCTTCAGTATTTTCTAAAACAGAGCAGTCGCGCTTACGCTGATAAGTGGGCATTTTGGCTAAAATGTTTTTGATAGAATTATCCATTACAGCCGTTAATTGTTGCATAGTAAGGAGTATTGGCGCGCTAGATGTACTAGGGGCCTCCTGAGTGGGCAAGACTGGTGTAGACGAAGGAGGAGATGATGCAGTACCATGCTTACTCCCCTCACTTGAGGAATCATCTTGGGCATCATTTTCTCTAAATTTTGTGTCACATAAATCACATCTATTTAAATGAGAAGGAACCTTGGCTTCCCCACATTCAGAACACAGTCTATCTGGTAGTTCAGACATGTTAAACAGGCATAAACTTGATAACAAAGTACAAAAAACGTTTTAAAATAAAACCGTTACTGTCACTTTAAATTTTAAACTGAACACACTTTATTACTGCAATTGCGAAAAAGTATGAAGGAATTGTTCAAAATTCACCAAAATTTCACCACAGTGTCTTAAAGCCTTAAAAGTATTGCACACCAAATTTGGAAGCTTTAACCCTTAAAATAACGGAACCGGAGCCGTTTTTATCTTTAACCCCTTTACAGTCCCTGGTATCTGCTTTGCTGAGACCCAACCAAGCCCAAAGGGGAATACGATACCAAATGACGCCTTCAGAAAGTCTTTTCTATGTATCAGAGCTCCTCACACATGCGACTGCATGTCATGCTTCTCAAAAACAAGTGCGCAATACCGGCGCGAAAATGAGGCTCTGCCTATGATTAGGGAAAGCCCCTAGAGAATAAGGTGTCCAAAACAGTGGCTGCCGATATTATTTTACAAAATACCCAGATTAAAATGATTCCTCAAGGCTAAATATGTTTATATATGAATCGATTTAGCCCAGAAAATGTCTACAGTCTTAAAAAGCCCTTGTGAAGCCCTTATTTACTGTCTGTAATAAAAATGGCTTACCGGATCCCATAGGGAAAATGACAGCTTCCAGCATTACATCGTCTTGTTAGAATGTGTCATACCTCAAGCAGCAAAAGTCTGCTCACTGTTCCCCCAACTGAAGTTAATTCCTCTCAACAGTCCTGTGTGGAACAGCCATCGATTTTAGTAACGGTTGCTAAAATCATTTTCCTCTTACAAACAGAAATCTTCATCTCTTTTCTGTTTCAGAGTAAATAGTACATACCAGCACTATTTTAAAATAACAAACTCTTGATTGAATAATAAAAACTACAGTTAAACACTAAAAAACTCTAAGCCATCTCCGTGGAGATGTTGCCTGTACAACGGAAAAGAGAATGACTGGGGTAGGCGGAGCCTAGGAGGGATCATGTGACCAGCTTTGCTGGGCTCTTTGCCATTTCCTGTTGGGGAAGAGAATATCCCACAAGTAAGGATGACGCCGTGGACCGGACACACCTATGTTGGAGAAAGAGTTTGTCGAAACAAGGCTGTGTGGAAACCCACACAGCCTTGTCTGGATAGTCTATGTTATTGCCTGTTTATTATCTGTCTCTAATTATTTGCAGCAGGAGAGTGAGATAAGGTGAAAACTTAAGTTCAAACGTTGCAGCACCCAGTACTTTACAGAAACTCAGTGGAATTTAGAAAACCAACAAAAAGGGACATAAAACAAGTTGGGATAGAGACAACATATAATAATATGTACTTTAATTACTTTACCTGCAAATTTATATTGCAGTGCCTCACCATTAGCCCTTTCTTTTTAGTTTCTGAATTGTAAAGCTCTAACTCCCCCCACACATTTCCTTCTATGGCTGTATCTATATCTATTGTTATTTTGGTAGAATGCAAAAGTGAATAGGGATTGTCTGCTGGAGCATGCCTAGAAGCTGTGAACTCAGTTAAAATACAATGCCTGTGTCTAAACACTGATAAGGGGGAGGGGGTTGGCAGTTTCAGGCAGCTTAGCTATGCAATTCATTTTGCTTATTTTTGAAAATTATTTTAAAATACTTGCCTGCAATTTTGAAACAATTTTTTTATGCAAACTATCTATAATTAATTAGCCCTTTTAGGATATGAACAGATCTCAACCTGTTTTATGTCCCTTTAAATGACAGGAAAAGCAGACAAAATAAGTAATAAAGCTATAATGCAAAGTTATTTTTAACTACACATAATTAAACATTTTATATTACAATATGATAGTGTCTAATATCCTGTTAAAGGGACATAAAGTAGTAAATGTCAGTAAAGAAGAACTACATTGCATTATAATGTGTAAAAAATGTTTTAAAATAATTTAAAGCTGGACTTTGACATTTCAGAGCAGCGCAGGGATTTACTCATTGAAAATCTTGGTGTAATCAGTGTTCCTGATCTCTGCAGTGGCCAGTGGCACTGTTCTTAGGTGAAATGTGAGACTAACTGCAACACTCTCCGAGTATAGCATAATCTCAGGGTAATTGCTGTACACATTCCTTGTCTTTAGTCCCTCTAAGGAAAGGCATAATTAGCTCAAATTAAAGGGATAGCATACTCCAAAGTTTTTATTGTTTTAAGAGCTAGATAAAGTCTTTACTACCTATTCCCCAGCTTTGCATATCCAATAGTGTTATATTTATGTACTTTATAATATCTAGAACTCTAAATCTCTGCCTGCTTTTAAGCCCCTGCAGGCCGCCTTTATCTCAGTCCATTTTATAAGCTTTTTACAGCAAAACAGAGCTAGTTAATGTGCACTATATAGATAACACTGTGCTCACTTCTGTGGAGTTACAAATTAAACTGCACTAATTGGCTAAAATGCACAGCCATGAGTAAAGGGGCAGTCTATAGAGGCGTAGATACAAGGTAATCACAGAGGTAAAAAGTATAATAGTATAACTGTGTTGGTTATACAAAACTGGGGAATGTATAATAAATGGACTATCTTTTTAAAAAACACAATTTTGGTGTAGACTGTCCCTTTAATAATAAGAAGACAGAATAATGTTTTTTTTTAAATATGCTTAATTAAAAAATTTAAGGCGTAATAGTTATAGGCATTTGTGTCTTAAAATAATAATAATAATATTAGTATAATTTATTTGTAATGTGCTAACAGATTCCAAAGTGGGGTATAATTAAATAAGGACAGGGAAGGCAGACTGGGATAGAAGAATTACAGGGCACAGCATCCTAGAGATTCCAATCTAACATTGAATGTATAAACCAACTGGCCCAACGTATTTGCTCATCTACATAAAACATGTGATTGCACCTAAACAAATGTTTTGGTTATACAACAACGATTTTGATTAACAATACAGAGCTACAGTAGTTTGCAGCGCTATACAAATAAATGATAATGTTAAATAAAAACTCTTGTCTGGTTATTAACAAAGATGACCAACTTCCTAAAACAGACAACTGTATATGAATTTATAGCCATTTCAAACACTATAAATTTCCAGATTTAGGGAACGTTCCTGGGTGCCCTCTGTCTGCTGTTCTCATCTTTAGAGGGCTCTTGAGTTGCAGCCAACAACAAAACACAATATTTTGTACTTGCACTTTTTCCTTGGGCCACAATAACAATGGCACACATTCACAGCTCTGCTTTTATTTAAGGGCTAGATTTATTAAAGCTGAGGCAGACAGGGGCGCGTATACGCATCCCTGTACGCCTCAGCTCGCCTGTGGCGGGGCGAAATTACCCGCAGGTATTCGCCATTTCACACGAGCGAAATTTGGCGCTCGCGTGCAATCCCGCCCCCTGCCCGCGCACAGCCAATCAAGCGTGGGCAGGAGCTGTCAATCTCCTCGGTCTGACTAGACCGAGGAGATTTAATTTCGCCACCTTAGAGGTGGCGAAGAGGTTAGGGAAGCGGCGGTCTGGCGGCCGCTGCTTGATAAATTACGGCGAGCAAGTTCTTGTGAGAACTTGCAGCCATAGGGCTTTAATAAATCTAGCCCTAAGGCTCACAAAAACTGGTGCAGGGGGCTGCATGTGGCCCTAGGGCCATCAGTTGACCATCTCTGGTTTACTATTTGCTCACAGTGCAATTAACGTACATGTGTGATCTTGCAAAAGACAGACTAAACCACTTTGCACACACGCAGCCTCAAGAGTATGCTTCACACACACATTATATATATTTTAAACACATTTACACACACACACCACAAATATACTGCAAAAAAAAAAAAAAAAAAGATTAGTACTTTCGCTCATTGTTACATATTTCTTTCCCCCTTTCAGAGCCTAAGCTTTTACCCCTCTTACTCACTTGTTCAATTACGTCACTATTTTCCCCATCTCAATGCTCCAACACGCACTCATAATAATTCTGTTCAGATAACACACCACAACAATGTTAGCATGGCACACATAATTCTATATTAACTAGACATCTCAGGATTCTCACTGCCAGTAAAAGCTATTATTATAGAGAGGGGGAAAAAACATTCTTTACAATTATATATTATATATTATATAAGAAATAAAGAAGAAGACAACTACCTTTTTCTATAAAACCTCTCACATAACAATACAATAGGCCCTGGCAACTATACCCGGCCTTGCATGCTACCTATGCAAATCTTACTTTCCTCTACAGTAGGCGTAGAACTTACAAACTAGTACTAGTTCATTTCTTACAAAGTTGATGTCTCCAAAATATTTGAGTTCTTATTTAAGCCTTGAAGGTCATTTCTTGGTTAAGCGTGCATGTCAGGCTTCAAGACGTGGCACCTACTTGTGCAAAGAGTTTAGATAAGCAAAATACAGAAAACTGAAAGTGGCTTATCTTCTGTCGCTTCATTTACCACTTCCTCACATCTCTTCCGCCTCCTCTGCTTCCGGAAAAAATAAACTCCAAATACAGCAACATGGTAGCACTTTTCTACACAATCATTACCAAATTCTGGCACCGCAAGAGATGCTGAGGAAGTAAAACCTAGTTCACAAAGGTCGATAGACACATAAGTGCAAATGAAATGGGTTTACAGCAATAGAAGATGCGTATTTTCATACTGTAAGATGCTACATAGATTGTTGTGGTCAGTACTGGACCCTACAAGTATATGTAACCTGTTCCTATGCAGAACAGGTTTGAAGACTGCAGGTTCAGTGTGTAGGTCATGCTTGATTGGCTTACTGGCTTTATGCTAGGAGCAGCAATGCAGAGGACAGCTTTGACTATGTGTAACTCCTGCACAGCTTGAAACAAGCATTTTTTTAAATAATAAAAATGGAACAAATTAAAAACGTTTACATGCATTAAAGGGACACTCAATCAAAATTAAACTTTCATTATTCAGATAGAGCATGCCATTTTAAACAACTTTCCAATTTATTTCCATTAACTAAATGTGCACAGTCTTTTCATATTTTAACTTTTTGAGTCACCAGCTCCTACTGAGCATGTGCAAGAATAAGTGTGTATGCATTTGTAAATGGCTGTCACATGGTACGTGTATGCATTTATGATTGGCTGATGGCTGTCACATGGCATAGGGGGAGTGGAAAAAGACATAACTTAAAATTGTCAGAAAAAAAATCAACTACTCATTTGAAGTTCAGACTAAGTGCTATTACATAGTCTTGTTATCTTGCATTTGTTGATTATGCAAATCTACTGTGTTGACTGGTCCTTTAAGAAATGTAACTGTAAAGAAGAGAAATGGAAAAAATACAGATTTTTAGAAAAAGGAGGTTATGCTCTACGATTAAAGACAAAAAATAAATTAAAAAAAAAAAAAACAGAATGTTTATACACAAACACAGTATGCTTTCATGGAAAGGAGCAAGGTTTTAACAAAAGAGACAGAGGGTCTGATATTTAATATGTTGCCACTCAGGCAAGATATTCTAAGAAGTCTCGTCGTGACGGTGGTGAGGCCCTTGAAAAAAATTTAGAAACACAAATTTTATCTTGAGAAATGTTTATGTTGCTATGTTCTCTATGTAAAACAGAGACTCCTACATTACAATACAAGGTGTAAAACAATACCAAAGATTGTAGGCTAGATTACAAGTGGAGTGCAAATTAACGCTACAACTTGAGCGTTGATTGCGCTAGAATTAAGATATTTGTGTTAGTCAGGTTGCGCTCATATTAAGAGTTGAAAGTCAACTATTTTCGCTCTAGTGGTGACCCAACTAGAACAAAAATCCAAAGTTAGAATACTGCATATGTGTTCACGTATTCCCCCAATAGAAGTTAATGGAGGGAAAAAAAGAGCAAACATGATCACATATTCTCATTTGCGTTAACCCGACATGAAAATATGAATATATTATATTCCAATGTTCTGCACATAGCAGAATATGTTCTACAGTTCTATCTATTCATAAATACATATTTCTACATATATCTGATGGTATTTTGGTACAATATTTATACCTATATATTATTAGGTATAGATATATACAGATACAAATGTAAATAATCTAGCTCTTTGTGTGATTTCTCTCCACTCTGGCGAGATTTTGAATATTAGGCCTCAAGAGAGACAGGTAAGTTTGGTAAAATAAGTATGTAAGAACGGGCGTCTGGCAGTATGAATGTATATTCTACCATTGGCCATTCTAATGAAATTTTCTCTCATTCTAAAATAACTTTCTTGGAAAAAATAAAAATTAGCAATTCTTAATTATCTGTAACTGCAAGACACACTTCCTTCTTAAGATAGGGAGAGTCCACGGCTTCATTCCTTTCTGTTGGGAAATACAACATCTGGCCACCAGGAGGAGGCAAAGACAACCCAGCCAAAGGCTTAAATATCACTCCCACTTCCTCATTATGCCAGCCATTCTTTGCCTTTCCTCACGTTAGGAGGTGGCAGAGAAGTGTCAGAAGATTCGGAGAGTCCTGAAAAAGGGTATCTGCCCTTTGAGATAGGACTGAAGTTTTAAGTAGTCATGTCAACCTCTCAGTGAGAGTATTGATGAAAGTTAGAGTCTGGAGATACAGGGAAAGTTTTTCTGTGAAACCATCCAGACTACTGCTAACAGCTCCTAAGCAATCAGTGTTGACGAGTTTCACTGCCTACTTTCTCTCACTCAAGTGCATGTCAGGAGCGCTGCTAAAACACTGTCACACTTGAGTGGCTGTGTTCTGTTCCACAGCATGGATCCTGGAGGTAAGATTGTTTCAATTTTTACACATAAAACGCTATAACAGAGTCACAGTGTGGCTCTGTTACACCTTGATAGGATCCAGGGTTAATATCCTCTGAAGGGGGTTTATTGAACAGATGGGGTTAATTAATCAGTGTATTAATTATTTATATGCTGGTTTGTGTGATTTTTTTCCCTGGGCTAATAGACTGTGTGTTTTTGGCTGGAGCAAACAGGTTTCACTTTTAAGTTTTACTTTCGTTTTTGAAAGTGTTGCACAGCTCCTATTACTTGCTTTACTTGTAATAAACAAGGGAAGTACTGTCTTGCACTCCATGTGATCGGGTGTGGTCTATGTTTATTTCCTCCATTCTGGCTGAGACTTGAACCTGAGGAGAGCGTTTTCCTCTGTTAACTGTCTAGGAGTGCCCCAGGCATTGGAGGAAATTAGGTGGTTTTCTATAATAAAAAATGTTTTAATTTGTGTCTTTCTGTGGGTATAACCTGAACTATGGAGGACTCTGACATGTTAGAAGGTACACCCTTCTGTACTAAATCATACCGGTTTTTATTGTGAGGAGGCGGTGGGTTCCCCGCCCACTCAATTATGTTCCACATGCCTTAACACCGTTATAAAGTCTAAGAAGGGAGATAAGCCTGCTAAGGTTCTTAGTCCCTCTGAGCCGTCTACCTCCCAGGACTCGGCCTCCTGTGAGATGTACCCTTGCTACATTATTCACTCCACAGGCAGTTCCCCGTAGCAGATCTAATCCTCCATCCAGAGAGGGCCTTCTTTGCTGCGCAGTTACAAACAGCGGTGTCTGCGGCCCTCAGTGCATTACCTAGCTCTAACAAACGCAAGAGAAAGGTTAAACATAGCTCTCCTGACCAGGAGTCATCAAAAATATTTATCAGATTTAGCTATTATGTCCCAGTTATCCGATAATGGAGTTAACCTCTGTAGCTTCAGAGGGTGAACTTTCTGGGTCGAAATCCTTAGCGTCTAAGCCTCCTGTTGCAGAGGAACTGTCCTTTAAATTTAAAATTGAGCACTTGCGTTTTTTATTAAAGGAGGTTCTGTCTACGTTAGAGGTTCCAGAAGCCGCGCTGCCTGAAGAACCTATGATACCTAAATTAGACAAAGCTTACGAAGACAGGAAAGTTCCTTTGACTTTTCCTGTGCCGGTTAAGATGGTGAACATTATTAAGAATGAATGGGAATGAATTGGTTCTTTCTTTTCCCCCTTGTCTACTTTTAAAAAGTTGTTCCCGGTCCTGGACTCTCAACTGAATTTGTGGGGCTTCTTTCTTAAGGTAGATGGTGTGGTGCTATCTCTACGCTTGCTAAACGTACTACTATACCTCTTGAGGATAGTTCTTAGTTCAGAGAGCCGATAGATAAGAAAATTTAAACCTTTCTAAAAAAAAAAATGTTTCAACATACAGGACTTTTGTTTCAACTGGCGCCTGCAGTTGCCTCGGTTGCCAGAGCGGCTACCTACTGGTGCGACTCTTTGTCGGAACTCATTGAGGTAGAGTCTCCCCTCGAGGATATTCAAGACAGAATTAAAGCTCTGAGAATTGCTCATTCTTTTATCTGTGATGCGAACATGCAAATTATTCCCCTAAATGCACTGGCTTTGCGGCCCTAGCCTGCCGGGCACTCTGGTTTTAGTCTTGGTCTGTGGATATGACTTAAGTCCAGACTCCATTCTCTTCCCTTCAAGGGAAATATTTTATTTGGTCCATTATTTCTATGGTTACCGGAGACAAGGGTGCCTTCCTACTGCAAGATAGGAAGAACAAGTCTAGGACGACAATCTTCTAATTGTCATTCTGACAAATCCTAACAACAACAATCCTCCTCCAAGCCTGAGCAACCCAAGAGTACTTGGAAGCCGGCTCAGTCCTGGAATAAATCAAAGCAGAATAAGAAGCCTGTCGAAAACAAATCGGCATGAAAGGGCGGCCCTGGATCCGGGATCTAATTGTGTAGGGGGCAGACTGTCTCTTTTTTCAGACGTCTAGTTCAAGGACGTACAGGATCAGTGGGTCCTGGAGGTAGTATCTCAGGGATACAAGATAGGCTTCAAAATATCTTATGCCAAGGGGCAGATTTCTTCTCTCGAATCGGTCTACCAGACCAGAAAAGAGGGATGCCTTTCTAAGGTGCGTTCGGGATCTCTCCTCCTTAGGAGTTGTTGACCCGGTGCTTATCGAAGAAAGAGGTTTGGGGTTTTATTCAAACCTTTTCGTGGTCCCAAAGAAGGAGGGAACTTTCCACCCAATTATGGACCTAAAGTGCTTAAACACATTTCTCAGTCTCCCTTCCTTCAAGATGGAGACGATAAGGTCCATCCTTCCTTTAATTCAGGAAGGCCAGTTTATGACCACTATAGATCTGAAGGATGCTTACCTTCATGTTCCAATCCACAGGGAACACTTTCAGTTCCTGATGTTTACATTCCTGGACCAGCACTTTCAGTTCATTGCCCTTTCGTTTGGTCTAGCTACTGCTCCAAGAATTTTTACAAAGGTTCTGGGGCTCTTCTAGCCATTGTCAGAACTCAGGGTATTGCAGTAGCCCCATACTTGGACGTTATTCTGGTGCAAGCAACATCCTTTCGTCTTGCGGAAGAATTCTCAGAGTCCCTTCTCAGTCTTCTTTGATCACATGGATGGAAGATAAACTTAGAAAAGAGTTATCTTATCCCAAGAACCAGGGTGGGGTTCCTGGGTACTATAATAGACTCCATATCCATGAGGATATTTCTAACAGATCAAAGACGTTGCAGACTAATTTCGGCATGTCTTGCCCTCCGGACCTCCTTTATTCCCTCTGTGGCTCAATGTATGGAGGTGATTGGTCTCATGGTGTCCTGCATGGACATCATTCCTTTTGCCAGGTTCTGTCTCAGACCTTTACAACTATGCATGCTGAGGCAGTGGAACAGCAATCATTCAGATCTGTCTCAACAGATTGTATTAAACAGCCGGTCGAGAGAATCGCTCTCTTGGTGGCTCTGTCCAGATCATCTGTCCTGAGGGACATGCTTCTTAAGACCATCCTAGGAGATTGTGATCCAGATGGGGAGCTGTTTGGGGTGCCAGGAAGGCACAGGGGTTGGGGACTCAGGAGAAGTTCTCCCTCCTGATCAATATTTTGGAACTACGGTTAATCTTCAAGGCCTTGAAGGCTTGGCCACTTCTGGGTTTGTCCCAGTTTATCAGATTCCAAACAGACAATATAACCTTGGTGGCTTACATCAACCATCAGGGGGAAACAAGAAGTAACATGGCGATGAAGGAAGTATCTCAGATTCTGGAGTTGGCGGAGGCCCACAGCTGTTCGCTGTCAGCGATCCACATTCTGGGTGTGGACAATTGGGAGGCAGATTTTCTCAGCAGGCAATCCTTCCACCCAGGGGAATGGTCTCTCCATCCCAAGGTGTTTGCAGAGATATGCAGCAAGTGGGGGACACCGGAGATAGATCTCATGGCGTCCCGTCTCAATACCAAGCTACCCAGGTATGGGTCGAGGTCAAGGGATCACCAAGCGAATCTAATAGATGCACTAGCAGTGCCCTGGAGGTTTAAACTCATATATATTTTTCCTCCATTACCGCTTCTTCCTCGAGTGGTAGTTACCTTGTCACAGAGACCTGCTGATACAAGGTCCATTTGTTCATAAAAATCTAGATTCTCTGAGGCTGACTGCATGGAGACTGAACGCTTAGTCTTAGCGAAGAGAGGTTTCTCTGAGAGTGTCATTGATACTCTTATTCAAGCTCGTAAACCAGTAACTCGGCGTATCTACCACAAGATGTGGAGGACCTTCTTATTCCGGTATGAAGACCGTGGTTTTTCCTGGCACAGAGTTAAGGTTGCCAGGATCTTATCTTTTCTCCAGGATGGGCTGGAGGAGGGCCTTTCTGCTAGTTCCCTGAGGGGACAGATTTCGGCCCTGTCGGTTTTATTGTACAAGAGACTGGCTGAGCTTCTAAACGTGCAGTCCTTTGTTAAGGCTCTGGATCAGGATCAGACCTGTGTTTAGATCTGGGGCTCCTCCTTGGGGTTTAAATCTTGTTGTTTGGGTTTTGCAACAGGTTCCGTTTGAGCCTCTGCATTCCATTGACATTAAATTGTTATCTTGGAAGGTTCTCTTTTTATTGGCTATTGGCTCTGCACGCAGAGTTTCTGAGATCACTGCTTTGCAATGTGAGCCCCCTTATCTGATTTTTCATGCAGATAAGGCAGTTTTACGTACTAAATTAGGTTTTCTTCCTAAGGTTGTGTTAGATCCCAACATCAATCAGGAGATTGTGGTTCCTTCCTTGTGCCCTAATCCTTCATCAAAGGAAATCTTACTTCACAATTTGGATGTGATTCGCTCCATGAAGTTCCATCTCCAGGCTACTAAGGAGTTTAGACAATCTTCCTCTTTGTTGTCTATTCAGGGAAGCATAACGGGCAGAAGGCTACTTCGACTTCCCTATCTTTTTGGTTAAGGAGTGTCATCCGCTTAGCTTACGAGACAAATATGCTAAATCAAAATTTAAAAATTGTGAAAACAAAAACCCAGCAAATAACTTGTTTTCTTGCAAAATTAGCACTTAGAATCTCTCAGTGTAGCCCCGCCCCCAGCGTTTGAAGAGCAGAGGATTTTCATTAAAGGACCAGTAAACACTGTAGAATTACATAATCAACAAATGCAAGATAACAAGACATTGCAATAGCACCTAGTCTGAACTTCAAATGAGAAGTAGATTTTTTTTTCTGACAATTTAAAAAAAAGTTATTTCTATTGTCCCTCCCCCTGTACCATGCGACAGCCATCAGCCAATCGCAAATGCATATAAGTTTATTCAGTGAATTCTTGCACATGTTTAGTAGGAGCTGGTGACTCAATAAGTGTAAATATAAAAAGATTGTGCACATTTTGTTAATGGAAGTAAATTGGAAAGTTGTTTAAAATTGCTGAGCTATCTGATTAAATAGACAGTCAACAGTAAATTCGAGCCGTTTTGAAAAAACATGGTTCCATAACTCCTCCTCCCATCGTCTTCTTCCCCAGAGCTTGTTTAAAATTTATCGTGCCCGCTAAACTTGATGATGAGCGTTTAACCAAACGCATGTGCATAGTGTCTTTTTTTTTCTCTTTCACTACAGAAAGAGGTGGGGGATCTTATTTAGTGCTGCACGGAAGCTCACGGAGAAGCACAGCAGCTCCCATTACCCTATCCCGGATGCTCCCACTTCCGTGGGCCACTTCCAAGCAGTGCACGTCAGCCAGCTCAGACACAGCCACCTGCCCGCACAGCCTCCCTTCTGTATATTAACACACTGGGAATGAAGCGTGCCACAAACAGCAGAGCATTGACAGATCCCAATCAGATACATAAAATCCATATCACCTACAACCATAATCCAATAAAGTCTGTTCAAGAAATAACAGAAAAATATATATTAGACTAGCTTACTAACATGATCATACATTGTAGATCATAATTCACATAATAGTGTCCCATGCTGATTATAACATAATATACAAATGATCCTATAGTTACAAGTATTAACATATTGCCCATATAAGTTGTAGTGTGACTCAGACACAAATGTATTAATAAAAAGCAGATCCCAATAATATTGGCATAGGTACTAAGATGAACGCATTTGCTGAGCACACAGTGAAATATACTAGCGGTCCGTCACTGAAATAGGAACTTTTATACAGTTCTGTGAATAAAAAGGCCACTAGCGACAATAACAAATAACTGCGCATGCGCAATTGGGCGTGAACGTTCATGAGTCGTCATGGCCGACACTCATGCGATTTGCAGGTAAAATCAGCTTCACGATGACGTAGGAGTCTAGGATCCATTTTTTCCATGAACGGCAGTTGGCTTTATGAAGAAAAAAAAAAAAAAACGATTCAGTGTGGACTACAGAATAAAAATAAGGATGTGTGGCAAGTACATGATTAAAGCAAGTTTATTTTGGGTGTTGACTGTCCCTTTAATGAAATGACTTGAGTGTCCCTTTAAGTTTCCTTCTGTCATTTCTGGGCATGAGCAAATCTGACTCCCTGTTATCTAGTCTGTTCATTAGCCTATTAGTTTTATGACATCAGGCTCAGATAAAACTTCCTGCAAATGTCTCCTCCTCTATTTAGGGCTTCTTTTCTGAAAGTTTTTTTTTTTCCTTTTGTTCCATCTCAGTGCATGGGAAAAAAACAACAACATAAGAACACCTTTATAGCAGACTACAATCCATACACTCCAGTAAATTTGTGTGATTTTCCCAATAAGTCAATGAGCAGTAATATTGCATTCATATTTGAACACGTCATGCTGGTTTGATGCAATGTTTTGGTTATATATATTTATATAATTATTGAGGTTCATGAAACAAATAGTAAAACAATGCAGAAGAACAACAAAACATCACATACAATTGTGTGTATGAGATACAATAACTTACATCTGCGAGAACCTATGTGGTTTTGTTTTGTATATATTATAAGAATATTCTGGAGATACTATTCCTTACCCAGATCTAGAGGGACATTATTAAATCCCCACTCATAACAAATACACCAAAGAACAAAAAGGTTAACAATCATCACTATACACAGTTCTACACCAAAGATAATATCATAGCAATAATGTTGCATTAGATAGCCCTAGAAAACAAATCTATCTAGATTCCAAACAATAATGAATAGTACAGATATTTGCCATTGTAAAAGGTGATTTTCTGTTAACAGACCTCAGCCCTATTAGGTTTTATTATAAGTAACATAGAGATCTTGAGACTAAATAGTTTATTAGAAAGAGAAGACTTCAAAACATATCCACATAACTGCTTGATTTGGAGAAGCCATTGAGAATGAAAACCTGACATTACAACTTTCAATAGTGGCAATATTATGAGTAGCAAAGTAGTTGAACAAGATGCAATGACATATAATTAAATATCATTAAAGTCCAGCAACGTAATAAGGTGATTGCATCAATTTATAATTTAAGTGCAGCCCCAATATATGAAGAAGAAAGAAAAAAGCGTTTAACCTTCACCTTTTTCAGGTCTGTGTAAAGCTAAGTAGATGGTGCCAGCCCAAAGCAGACAGAGACCCATATTGCTTCTAAATCAGCAGCAGACTGTAGAGAAAGCACCACCATGATTTACACGGCTCTATTAACCAGCAGACACAAGAGCGCTAAACTCCTGAGGGGATATACCACAGCATTAGCTAGCAGTTCTACAGCGCCATAAGGAACAAATCTGGTATACTTTACATCATGTATAGTGCTGGTGTCAAGTCGCTTCAGAATAGGGATGGTACACTGCAAATTCTACATTAGTGGACCTCCCTCAGGCAAAGGGACACCTGTAAAACTTCAAAAGAGAGAACCATGTCTTCTCCCTCATCTTGAGAGTGTAACAGAGGGTTGACCCCAAGAGGCACCGTAGGACAGTTGGATGTCTTCTACATCAATCTTCATAGATACACTTATCGACCAGTCCATTCTCTGCACTTGACTCTAGACATAGCCCCAAAATGATGCCCATGCAGTAGTTGCTCTAGAGACTGTAGACTTGAGGACATATTCACCGCAATTTTAGGTAAGTAGCCAGTTTCTGGAACAAACTTGCAACAAACTTGATTTTCCACAACAAGCACCACTCTCCTACTTGAGGTAGATTAATATTTAAGAGTTAGCGAGATTGCACTGTTATTGACAGTTCATAGAGATACCTGGGATACTTGAGCTGGAGGGATAAGAAGATAACTTATACAGTAGGACAAAATACTATTTGCAGGGATGTTTGGTGGATGTCACAAATATCTAAAAGATATTCATCAAGTTAACTTCAGCTTTTTATCAGCTCCCAGTAATGGCTGCCGCTCAGACTTTCCACTCCAATGCAAGTTTAAACAACTGTAATGTTGCTAACATATTCAACTCATATAAAAAGCGATCGTCTATTCCAGAAGGGGAAAACCAATGTTTTAAACAAAGTATGGATTTTCAGATTAAAATGACAACTACTTTCAGTATTGATTAAATTCCACTGGTACTTTTTTGTCCCTTTAAAAAGGGATGTTAAACAGTAAACACATGCTAGACATAATGATATGTGCAAAGAGTAGCCTTAGAATAATATGCAGATGTATTTTACAATTATATTAGTTGTTTAAATAAATATTGAAAAAAATATGCAGGTCCCTCAGAAAGTGTGTATATAAAAAGAATGTGCAAAAATTGATAATACAAGTAAATTGTAAATTCTCTTAAAACTGCATGCTCTGTCTGACTCATAAAAGTTTAATTTTGACTTTAGTGTCCCTTTAAAGGGATAAAAAGGTGAAAATGTAAACGTGCATGGGTGCATTTTTATTTGAAATTGAAGCATTTTTGCAATTTACTTCCATAAGCAAAAAGCTTTTAGTAAAAGTTAAAAGTGTTTTTCAGCATCATACACACATAGCCTGTGAGGGCCCATGCAGTAGTATTTAAAGGGACATTAAACCCAAAAATTTTCTTTCATACAATTTTAAACACCATTCCAATTTACTTATATTATCTAATTTGCTTAATTCTTTAGATGTCTTTTGTCGAAGAAATAGCAATGCACATGGGTGAGCCAATCACACGAGGCATCTAGGTGCAACCACCAATCAGCAGCTACTGAGCATATCTAGATATACTTTTTAGCAAAGGATATCAAGAGAAATAAGCAAATTAGATAACAGAAGTAAATTAGAAAGTTGCATGCTCTATCTAAATAATGAAAGAAAATATATGGGTTTCATGTTCCTTTAAAGGGACACTGAACCCAAATTTTAATCTTTCATGATTCAGTTTTTCAGACACGCCCAAGAGCACCGAAGGGGGCAAATACAAACATAAACCCCCTAGGACGTGGTCAGAGGTGAGGACAGCAAGCCACGACTCAAGAACAGAACAGATCGAGTCGCTACCCTCAGACGAGGGTACATTACCAGACCAAATACAAATAGACAATGTGGTAAACATATCTGACCATACATTGACACAGTTAGAAAGATCAGTTTTAAGTAGAGGACTGAACTTTGTACCATTAGCCAAATTTAACGTATTTCAAACACTGATTGACGTCAACAAAATGATAAGGAATTTAACTTTAAGAAAATTTTATAAAGGAGACCTTAATTCGACGAGCCTGACTGAGATTAACACCACAGATGGCTCTGAGACTAAAATGAATTTCCCATTCTCGGAAACCTGTGACCTGATTGCACTTGATGAATTACATACAGAGGGAGACACAGGTGGTGTCAATCCTGCTAGATTTCCTTCCTTCAGAAAAGGATAGAAAGGGATTTAACTGAACTAGCAGAAGACATCGGAAAGGGATACATTGAAAAGCCTACAAGAAAACGACCACTTAATCATAAGAGCAGCTGATAAAGGCGGCTCTATTGTGGTTATGAACAAGTGACAGTTCATTAATGAAGCATTAAGGCAACTTAATGATAAGGATGAATATTTTTATCTCAGGGAAGACCCCACACCCAGTTATCAGAGGGAACTCAACCATTTGCTAGATGAGGGTAGAGAGTAAGGCATTTTTTACCATGATACTTTCAATTGCCTACTGGTCAAGAACCCTGTTATCCCTGTGTTTAATCACCTACCCAAGATCCACAAACCAACGCCAGAGATACAGGGTAGACCATTGGTAAGTGAAATTAGGTCCCTGGCTGAGCACTTGTCTCAATGGCTGGATGCCATCCTCCAACCCCTTGTAGAGGCTTTACAAAGCCATCTTACAGACACCAAGCACCTTCTGAAACTAATAAGGAATCAGGGCTGGTCAGATAACCAAGCCTGGCTGACCATAGACGTCAAAGCTTTATACTCCTCAATACCTCATGAGAAAGGGCTGCGAGCAATAGACTTTTTTTCTGAGGAGATCGTCATCATATGATGTTACCAGCTGTGAATTTATTGTGAGGGTAACTAGATTTTTGTTGACCCACAACTATTTTAGGTTTGAGGGGTTGTTCTATCTCTAGAGACTGCGATGGGAGCAAAATTTGAACCCTCCTACGCCAACCTCTTTATGGGTTGTTGGGAACTGTCCCACATCTTTGGAGATGGCAACCCCTTCTCCTTCTATAGGAAATTTATAGATGATCTTATTCTAATTTGGCAGGAAGGTGAGCCCATGGTAGAAACCTTTATATGTTATCTTAATGATAACACCATAGGCCTCTCATTTACCTATGATTACAATAGATCAAATATAAATTACTTGGACGTAACCCTCCTGGGCTCCAACTCTGACAAAGGGGGACATATCATTACCGAGATTTACCAAAAACCCTCTGCGGGTAATTCCCTGCTACATGCAAGGAGTGGACATCCTAATTGGGTTTTCAAGGCCATTACAAAAGGACAGTCTATTAAAGCTCTGAGACATTGATCTGATGGCTTGAATTTTCAGGAGCAGGCTGATAAACTTACAGATAGACTTATCTCTAGGTCCTATCCAGAACCAATGGTAAAAGGAATTAGGAAGTCAATTGAGCTAAGGGACAGAAAATAATTACTACATAATATGTCTAGATTTAGATCTAAAACCACTAAAAAGACCAACAAAACGACCTTTATCACTGGATATAGTGATCAATTCCACCAGATTTGTGGAATATCAGAAAACATTTTCCGGTCTTAGCCGCAGACAATGACCTAGTGGACATTGTGAGGAGTGGTTTCCGCTTTGCATATAGGAAAGGTCTGACAGTAGGCAACAGAGTGTCCCCAATATGTCTAAGAAGCACAGTTAACACCAAGAGTTCTTGTCTCTCAACTAAGGGGGTCTACAAATGTCACTTCTCGAAATGCTTGTGAATTTGTACAAGTAGGGGAAGGTTTCTCCAGTACAAATACTGGAGTAAACTACCCTCACAAAATGTGTTATAACTGCAGGGCCACCTATGTCATTTATGTTCTGACTTGCACACTTCGCAGTATTCAGTATGTTGGTATGAACTCAAGGGAGATCAGATCCCGGATACGGGAACATATCTAATATCAAAAACGGCACACTGACTACACCCCTTATTTCACATTTTAAACATGCACATAATAAAATTCCAAAAGGATTGAGGTGGACCATTGTTGACCACATTCCCAGATTAAAACATTGGGGTGATAGAGATCTCCTGCTGGCAAAACAGGAGGTCTTTTGGATTCTCACACTTAAAACGAGACAACCACTAGGACTTAACAGTGAATATGACCTTATTAATTTCTGGCAATGATTTGATTGATGTCTCTGGAATTATCAAAGTCTTAATTAAATTAAACTAACAATTGATGTCCAAAATAAACAGTTACCAAAATTCTGAAATCGGGTAAACATGGACAGAACTCCAAGCCTGAACATGACGTATGATAAAAGGCATGGATTTGGAATGAAAGTTGACTTAGACATAAGTGACAGTGGACAAATAGGTTACTTAGTAAGGAATGGGGACGTCTGTGAGATAAAACGAATCAAACCACTAAACTGTTCCAATGCCACCCCATGTGCCCCATACTGTGAGCAAGACAATACACTTAAAATCTATTTAAAAAAAAACTATTACAGGCCAATTTAGTACACCATGTCCCCCTGACCCAATTACACCTGACCCTATTAAGACTCTATTATACACTATTATACATTTTTTGCACTAAAAGCAAGCTTTAACTTCCAACTAATCTGGCATTATTTTCCTATTTACAGAGTAGTGCAAGGATAAGAAGTGATATGAATTCACAATGTGCATATAATTTAGGAGGTTGACTTATGTTTTTAACCTATCAGACTGTGTCTCTAGTTTAAAATACATGGGTGTATCTGACAGTGTTCACGCTATGACTACGGCATGACAGACGAAACGCGTCAGCGAGACTGACAGACACATCACCACCAAATTTGCACTTTCTTGTACCCGTTTTAAATGAAGAAAATAAAGATGTCGTGTTTTAACCGAAATTGAAGAGTCTCTCGGTTCAACTCTTTTTATTCTATGATTCAGATAGAGCATGCAATTTTAAGTATTTCTAATTTACTCCTAGTATCAATTTTTCTTCATTCTCTTACTATCTTTATTTGAAAAGCAAGTAAGTTTAGATGCTGGCCCATTTTTGGTTCAAAACCTGGGTTGTCCTTGCCGATTGGTGTATAAATGCTTTCCAGTGCTCTGAACCAAAAATTTGCTGGCTCCTTAGCTTAGATGCCTTCTTTTTCAAATAAAAATAGCAAGATAAAGAGAAATTGATAATAGGAGTAAATTAGAAAGTTGCTTAAAATTGCATGCTCTATCTGAATCATAATAGAAAAAAAAATGGGTTTAGTATCCCTTTAAACTCTACTCCTTATCAGAGACAGTAGTGGCTCATATGATACAAAGTCTTCACAGATGCAATACACACCACTGTCAGGTGTCTGAACAGGCATGTTTGAATACAGGTGCACGACCCACACAGAATATATGCATATGCCGCTGAAAAACAGTAATAACTTTTACTAGAAGCATTTTTACTTGTGGAATTATATCCATACGTTTCAATGTCAAATTGCAATGCACATTTCAATTTTGATCTTTCCATTCCCTATATGAGACATGAAAGCCCTTTTTATTTATTTTATGATTCAGATAGAGCATACATTTTTAAACAACTTTACAATTTACTTGTTATCAATTGTTCATTCATTCTCTTGGTATCCTTTATTAAAGGAGCAGCAATGCACTACTAGGAATTAGCTAAACACATCAGTAGGCCCATGACAAGATGCATATATGTGCAGCCACCAATCAGAGACTAGTTCCCAGCTCCCAAGTCTACCTAGATATTATTTTCAACAAAGGATACCAAGAGAATGAATCAAATTAGATTATAGAAGTAAATTTGAAAATGGTTTAATATTGTATGCTCTGTCTAAATCATGAAATAAAAATGTGGGTTTCATTGCCCTTTAAAGGACCAGTCAACACAGTAGATTTGCATAATCAACAAATGCAAGATAACAAGACAATGCAATAGCACTTAGTCTGAACTTCAAATGAGTAGTAGATTTTTTTTCTGACAATTTTAAAAGTTGTCTTTTTCCACTCCCCCTGTACCATGTGACAGACATCAGCCAATCACAAATGCATACACGTACCATGTGACAGCCATCAGCCATTCACAAATGCATACACACTTATTCTTGCACATGCTCAGTAGGAGCTGGTGACTCAAAAAG
Organism: Bombina bombina; assembly: GCF_027579735.1. Taxonomy (NCBI): domain Eukaryota; kingdom Metazoa; phylum Chordata; class Amphibia; order Anura; family Bombinatoridae; genus Bombina; species Bombina bombina. The sequence goes on from NC_069506.1 coordinate 222,608,559, forward strand.
TTAAAATATAAAAAGCACATTTAGTTAATGGAAGTAAATTGGAAAGTTGTTTAAAATGGCATGCTCTATCTGAATAATGAAAGTTTAATTTTTATTGAGTGTCCCTTTAAGTACTTCAATATAAAGTAATGTGCTTCTCCGTGTTTGAACTAGTTTTCTATTTATCTCTGTTTATGCAAACAAAGCTAGGTTGTATCCCTTTTAGATTATCCCACACAGCCTTGTTTGGTCTCTTTTATTGATTGTTTTATATCTGCCCCTTCAGTAGGGGTAACGGATAAGGGGCAACTTAAAATGAAGGTCAACTTCACGCAACTGCCCCACGGCATTGGATAAACTTTGCAAAATTTGGGTGGGTTTAATTCATCATTTTTTTTAAATCTTTACCTTTTGAGCGCTCCGACGATAAGCGCATCTCTCCCGCCCGGCATTTTGTCAAATTGATTGACAGATGACGATTCTTAAAAGAACAAATCCTTTTTTCTCCCCCGGCGTTCAGTCCCTTTGCATAAACGTCATGGCCAGGAGGGTAACAAGGAATCGTTCTTTTAAGAATCGTCATCTGTCAAACAATTTGACAAAATAGCAGGCGGGAGAGCTGCGCTTATCGTCGGAGCGCTCAAAAAGGTAAAGATTTAAAAAAAAAATAATGAAGTATAAAAAAAATTTGATGAATTAAACCCACCCTCATTTTGCAAAGTTTATCCAATGCCGTGGTGCAGTTGCGTGAATTTGACCTTCACTTTAAGTACAAAAATGGCGGCCCTCATTACTTTATAGAACCTCAGTGGAATTTAGAAAAACAACAATTTTCAGGGGTAAATTACAGGAAAAGGGAACAAAATAAATAAAAAAAGCATATTTAAAAGTTTAAATGTTATATTAGAATCTCATACTGTTTAATGTTTTTCATGCAAATGCATAATTACTGCCCTTTCACATGCACTGTATAAAAATGTCTGCTTAGCGTGACCCTATAAGTCTTGCTATATAAGGAAGGGGGTTGTGCAGACAGACATGGAATATACAATCCCTGTAGAAATTAAATATAAATATTTTACTCCTACCTCACACTGCTTACAAAATGATGTCATAGAAACACTTAGATGTGACAAGTAACATGTAATTAGAACGGAGCGAGTCAGATAAATTAAAACAAATGTATTTTTTGAAGCTTGCTATAACAAGTATGTATACTGCAGTACACAAATATGTATTCCTTGCATAATACAAAATACATTACCACAGTCTATCAAAAAGACAATCTAGTCAAAAATAAACTTGTATGATTCAGATAGAGTATGCAATTTTAAACAACTATCCAATTTACTTTTATCATCAATTTGCTTTGTTCTCTTGCTATTCTTAGTTGAAGGCTAACCCTAGGTAGGCTCAAATTTTAATTGTTTAGCCCTTGAAGGCCACCTCTTATCTGAATGCATTTTGGCAGTATTTCACAACTAGAGGGCCTTGGTTCATGTGTGACATATAGATAACATTGTGCTTATGCCCGTGGAGTTACCTAGGAGTCAGCACTGACTGACTAAAATGCAAGTCTATCAAAAGAACTGAAATAAGGGGGCAGTCTGCAGAGTTTTAGATACAAGGTAATCCCAGAGGTAAAAAAGTATATTAATATAACTGTGTTGGTTATGCAAAACTGGGTAATGGGTAATAAAGGGATTATCTATCTTTTTAAACAATAACAATTCTGGGGTACTCTGTCCCTTTAAGTCTTTTTAAGCAATTTAGCTTAGACTTACTGAGGCAGAATATGTGTTGCATGTCTGACTGTGAGGTTTACAGACGTACCATCCCAGGATTAAGATCTGGGATGAAATGTTACCTTATTTGTAGCATTCTGATTTGGTTGAATACTTACAGTCCAGTCAACCATATACTGATGCTCTGCAGCTAGGCTTTATCTGCAGAAGAAACTGGACTCAATCCCCTTGCTAGAGTGAGGGTCAGGCGCCAGTCACACAGATCCAACCCCCCCTCACCAGGAGAGATAGTATGCAACCATTCTAGGCAATTACTTTCTACAAAAGTATGTTAACATTAACCATTTATAGGTTATTTGTTTAAAGAAACACTTCTTGTCCAGTGTATAGGGGTTAAACAACTCATTTTAAAAACACACAGTAGTTTGAGGGAATTTTTTTTTTAATTTTAGCTGTTAATGTGAATGCAGACAAAACTCTTAATATTGCACATTTTCTGTAAACAGAGGTAGTGACTATGGAGCATGATGCCCTGTGTTTCTAAAGACCGCTGCTCTATAACCTGCCCGCCTGTTCTGAGGCAGCGAACAGACATCGCCAGAAATCAACCCGATCCAATACGATCTGGTTGATTGACACCCCCTGCTAGCGGCATTGCACCAGCAGTTCACAAGAACTGCTGGTGCAATGATAAATGCAGTGAGCGTATGCTGTCGGCATTTATCGTTGTGCAGCGGACATGATCCACAATATCAGATCATGTCCGCTCGCACGTTCTTAAATAGGCCCCTATGTAGCCAATCAGAAAAGGGAAATAATTCAGTTAGAGCATGCATATGTAAGAGATTTTTCAATTTGCTTGTTTCCTTTGTGGAAAACATATCTAATATAGGCTCAGGAGCAGCAATGCACTACTGGGGCTAGCTGGTGGTTACACACATATGCCTCTTGTCATTCGCTCACCAGATGTTTAATATCTTTGCAGGGGATTAGAACAAAGATATGTGCACACGATAGTGAAATAATGAGCATTTTCTTTTTACAGTTTTATGTTCCTTAAATTTCAGTTAGACGGTGCTTGACAAATTCCTGGAGCCAGGAATCTATGGCTTCTAAAGCTGTAACATGTACATGCAACTCTATAGAACATGATTCCCTTGCTCCTTAACAAACGTAAATTAAAATTAAAATTAAAAAAAAGACAGGGTGGTTCATACATTTTAAATAAATCTGTCAACCCCTGAACTAAAACCACACCTTTATCTTCAGTAACTGTGCCAACAGATGCAGCATTATTCAGATAGAGAATATCATTTTAAAAGACTTTTCAATTTACTTCAATAATCAAATTGACTTCTGTCTCTTAGCAACCTTTGATTAAGAGCATATCTAAGTAGGCTCAGGAACCACAATGCAGTACTGGCAGCTAACTGACCGTTTGTGTCTACACACGTCTCTTTCGGATCACCAGATGCCTTCAGCTATATTCTAGTAGTGCCTGCCTATGTATTTTGTATATAGATAAAAGGAGAATAACCCAAAACTTAGGAGCTAGGGTAAAACTCTTGGAGCCAGTGGCTGCCTGGCTCCTGGGTTTGTCAGACCCCAAGCTAAGCTCCTACAACTCCATTTTCACTTTAAATATTTTCTAATGTAAAGGATGCAAATCTGTTTCTGTAGGGACCATGTTAGTAAAAGACAAATTGCACTAGATAAAAACCTGACCAAAGAGCTCACAGCTCCTAACATATTATTTATGGCTTCTAAACTTTCTAATTATTTTACATATATACTAGCTTGGTTCCTAAAAACCTATTGATGTCTACTCCATCCTAAATTTCAAATACAGTTATTGATCCCCACAATAGATTTTTTTTTTTGGGGGGGGGGGGCGTCTAGATAAACAAACCAAAAACCACAGAGTGATCTGCACACCTATCATGCTCAAGACAAATCAATTACGGCCCTTTAAAACTATATATTGATTATAAAGGTTTTAGCCATTTGGGTTCAAAAGAGAGTTGCAACATATTAGTAGCCAATTTGTTTAAATATATTTAGGAAACAAAAAGTGCTATATGGTTGTATGCTCTAGTCTTAATTAAACCTGTCCTTCCTCACCTGAGAAGGAAATATATGTTGCAATATCCCTTTGCTTTACGGACACTATAACGTTACACTTGTTGTTTAAATATTTAAACAACTAGTGTAATAAAAAAAAAAAAAAATATTTACAAGCCAATCTATAACCTGCAGTGTTGACTGGTCCTTTAATGTGTCATTCTATAAAGCATTTATTTGAAAGAACATGAAACCCCTTACAATATAATTTTAAAGAACTTTCTGATTTACTTCCATTATGAAATTTGCTTCAGAAACCTTCATTTTCTTGGTCTCCTTTGTTGAAGAAGCAACAATGCAGTACTGAGAGTTAGCTGACACATCTGGTGACCCAATGACAGGAGGCATATATGTGCAGCAACCAATCAGCAGCTAGGTCTCAGTAGTGTATTCCTGAGCCAAATTAGTTGTACCTTTTAGCAAAAGATACCAAGCAAACAAAGAAAAATGGATAATAAACTCAACCAGACCTTTTTTTTCTTGCAGGCACTATCTGAATCATATAAGGCTTGACTTGCATGTATATTAGAGAGATTAGAAACTGTAATAAGCAATGTTTAAAGGGACACTCAAGTCAAAATTAAACTTTCACAATTTAGATAAAGCAGCAATTTTAAACAACTTTCCAATTTACTTCCATTAACAAAATGTGCACAGTATTTATATATTTATGCTACTGAGCATGTGCAAGAATTCACACCATATAAGTATATGCATCTACTACTTATATGAAGTTTAGACTCGGTGCTATTGCATTGTCTTTTTATCATGCATTTGTTGATTATGCAAATCTACTATATTTACTGGTCCTTTAGTTATGCACAGTACAACTCTGCAGTGTACTTTCATTATTTATTTGAGCCCCATTTTCCTGTGATTTAAATCTGAAACTTGTGAGTTCTCCAATTCTAAGAACTCAATGTGCACAATGCAGGCTTCTCAAGCCTAACCCTACCACATATCTGTCCTTAATAAGCTTCAATGATCAGATAAGATCTGCAAAAAACAAAGAAACATGTTTTTTTCAACAAAACGACTGTGAATAGCTGTGTCTTCCCCGGATTGGCTGCTACAAATAAGGCATAATTCAGATAGAGCATGCACTGTTAAACAACTTTCTTATTTACTCCTATTATCACATTTTCTTCATTCTCTTGTTATTCTTTGTTGTAAAGCAGAGACGTAAGTTCTGGAGTGTGCACATGTCCTGTGCGCTATATGGCAGCAGTTTTTCAAGAATGTTACCCATTTGCAAGAGCACTAGAAGGCAGCACTAATTCCTGTCATGTAGTGCTCCAGACACGCACCTAGGTATCTCTTCAACAAAGAATATCAAAGGAACAAAGTAAATTTGATAAAGTATTCTCTATCTGAATCATAAAAGAAAAATGTTTGGGTTCCATATCCCTTTAAAGGGACAGTCAACACCAGCATTTGTGTTGTTTAAAAAGAAAGATAATCCCTTTATTACCCATTCCCCAGTTTTGCATAACCAACACAGTTATATTAATATACTTTTTACCTCTGTTATTATCTTGTATCTAAGCTTCTGCTGACTGCCCCCTTATTTCAGTTCTTTTGACAGACTTGCAGTTTAGCCAATCAGTGCTCAGTCCTAGGTCACTTCACGTGCATGAGCTCAATGTTATCTATATGAAACATGTGAACTAATGCCCTCTAGTGGTCAAAATGTATTCAGATTAGAGGCAGTCTTCAAGGTCTAAGAAATTAGCATATGAACCTCCTAGTTTTAGCTTTCAACTAAGAATACCAAGAGAACAAAGCAAAATTGGTGATAAAAGTAAATTGGGAAGTTGTTTAAAATTGCATACCCTATTTAAAACATGAAAGTTTTTTTTGGACTTGATTGTCCCTTTAAGAGTAGCTGAATAGAGTTCCCTGCATGTTTTTTTTTTTCAGTCAGAGATTCTGATAGCGTAATACAGATTCCCTTGAAAGTTTCCTTAATTCACCGTTACTGTACCATAGCTAAGTATTTGCTTTATGTCCAATCAGGAATAGTTAACAAAATAAATTCCTGAAAAAAAGTAAAATATTTCTTACTCATAAAGTCTTGTTTTTATTCACTAAATATTTACTGTACTTGATAAACATTGGACTACACAATGGGGTTGATTTATTAAAGGATTCGCACCCCTACAACTAAAAGTTCTCACAAGAGAACCTGCAGTCTGTATTTATGAAGCAGCGGTCATCAGACCGCAGCTTCCCTAACCTCTTTGCCACTTCTTAGGTGGCGAATTTCAATCTCCACGGGTCTTGTACGACCGGGTAGATTGACAGCCCCTGCCCGTGCGTGATTGGCTGTGCGCGGGCAGGGGGTGGAGTTGCACAAGAGCGCAAAATGTTGTTCTTGTGCAATGCTGAATTCCAGCACCAGAGTTCAACCTGACAGAGGTGAGCTGTGGCGGACATGGACACGTATGTACGCCCCTGTCCGCCGTAGCTTGATAAAATTGACCCCAATGTATTTACAGGTATACCCCGCTCATACAGCGGGTTAGGGACCGGAGCCCCGCTGTAAAGTGAAAACCGCCTTAAAGTGAAACAAGGCAGTTTTAGCTTTCTTTTCACTTGCCAGTGTGTTTAAAAACATGTTTGAACTAACATATATTATGGGTGCAATAGTACTAAGTTTAGTTTAACACTAGCACAGCACAGTATTCAATTAGTATTCAATAAATACTGTACCTGTAAAATAGTGACAATTACTGTAGTAAAATTTGCCAGACTATAGCACTGAGACATAGATTGCACTGTAATGCTGTAAACAGAGTGAACAGTGCATAACAAGATGGTGCCAGTCCCTTTTCTCAAAATCTCACAATGATTACAGCACAGTTTCAAAAACCTTGGAGGTTGAACTTCAGCT